>NW_028318211.1:1797500-2045000 GCF_062004578.1 Staurois parvus
AGGCTTGGCCTTATACCTGGAATGTTCCGACAATGTGGAGGGAGGGTATTGAGAGTATAATGTAGAACTGGATTTTGATGTTTTAAAGGAGCTGGAAATCTTACTTAAAGTGGAAGACCATGCAAATTATAAGTATACTTACAATTTGCTCCAACCCCCATACTAAGTCCATTCTATCTATCCTGAAAAGGTCTAAATTTACCTATTCTGAGGATGCTCTGGTCCGGTCATAACATAAAGAGGCAAATCACATATGCCTTACTTTTCGAGCAGTGTACAGGCAGAGGTGGTAGATTGGCTAACCAAGCCTTCATCATCCTCCCAACTGTCTCCTAGTAGCGTGAAGACATCTTCAGCAGAAACAGCTGCCTTATTCTTCTTCCTCGTCCACAGTTCATTCTGCAGCTGCCCTACAAACTGGTATGGAAGAGTCTGTTGAATTATTTGAATACAGTGTCAGCCACTTGCTGAAAGCAAATGTGCAGAATGTAATTGCATCTGAGGTTAAGGAGGAGAGCACAGAGGGAGGATAAACAGGCAGGGAGAACCAGTTGACTTTGATGTTCCTGCAGCTGCAGGTTATGGCCAAGTTGGCTCCTACAAAGAGGAGGGGAGGGATCAGGATGCTGAGGTCTGTGACCATACAAGGGTGCCAGATATAGTAGAGGAGGGAAAGTGAGGGAGAAGCACAACATCAGCGAGGCAGAATGTCCTCCAGGTGCACATCATAGAGGAGTGTTGCAGACTGTTCCATTGTCATGGGCAGCATCTGTGGGCATCTCAAGCGCAGTAATAAGATCAATCATTTAGTACTTCAATGAGGTTTGGATTTGACATCAGAATTTTTGTTAGGTTTACATACTAACTAAAAATCCAAACCCTGGGTGTTTAGCCTTTGGCACTCATTTGGTCATTAATGATTAAGGGCCATTGCATTCTTAAGTTTATGATCAAATGTTCCCAAATATTTTACCATTCTAATATTTATCATATACACAATAAGTTGTATTGTTTACTTTTCTTTATACAATTCATTTTGATTTGCTTTATTTGAACTTTTGCACAATCCCCCTGATATTATATTTCTTTAACAAGACAAGTTACAGTAAATAAATGTGAAGTAAAAGAAATCCCACTAGTAAATCCTTTAGTCTAAACTTTATTCTAAGAGCATCCCATGAGATTTCACAAGAATCAACAAGGAAGAGTCCTTAATGTTGAGCACATCAAGTTATATTTGAGACCAATGTACCGTGTATATAAGGAACTAATGTACCAGTAATAATGTCTTCCTTTTTTTACGGTTAGCTTGTAACAGGTCTCTACATCTTCCACGATTAAAGTAATTGTAAGCATTAATTGTAGCATCTGTGAGCCTTGTAAGGCAGGCATTTCAGGTATGAACATAAGGATGAAATACCTAAACAGTTTTCTGGATGCTTATTGCTTGTACATTTTTTATTATATTTTAACAATACTTTTAATATTTATATTTCTACTGTATTATTTCTTGTAATAATTTATAACAAACAAAAACTGGGAATATTAAAGGGAATCTGAAATGCATTCCCTCTTAGTACATTTTTTAGAGTTATTATATGATATTATTGAATTTTTGTGTGGTTTTCTCATTTGCCTTTTATTTTGTCAGGATATTTCACATACAGTACAGATTTGTATATTCCCCTTGTAGTATCTCTCTGTTGTCAGACTGTGCTCAAAACACATTTGCTGAATAACGTTTGAGAAACCAGGACACACCATGAACAATGACCTCTCAGTTTGTCTGATAGAGACTGATAGATTTGCATTGACAGAAACAATGGTGCCCAATCAGTATGTCACCCTGTTAATCAAGAAGTACAACCTGTATATATTGAGGAAATAGAGATGCCCCTTTGTGCACAAGTAATTGCAAAAGATACTGTAGTAATAGAAACATATTTTTAGAACATTAATAGAGATGAGCGAATCGAACCAGGCGAACCGGAATTCGATACGAATTTCAGGAAAAATTCGATTCGCGTCGAATCCGAATATTTGCCTACTTCGGGTGCGCGAATCGGATTTTTCCCGATCCGCCGGCAAAAGTGTCCCTGCAGAGAGCTCCGCTATTTATGACATTTCTCTGACAGTTCCTTCACATGTACAGCGGTTGAAACATTGTATCTATTAGTTTCCATTTAGGATACAGATGTTTCAACCGCTGTACATGTGAAGAAGCTGTCAGAGAACTGTCAGAAATAGAGGAACTCTGCACATACACTTTTTGCCGGTTTGGAATTCTTATTTTCATCCTACTTCTTCTTCTTCTTCTTCATCCTCATCCTCATCCTCAGAAGAAGAAGAAGAGGATGAGGATGAGGATGAAGAAGAAGAAGAAGAAGAAGAAGTAGGATGAAAATAAGAAGAATTCCAAGCCGGCAAAAAGTGTATCTGCAGAGCTCCTCTATTCTGCAGATACACTTAGAGGAGCTCTGCAGATACACTTAGAGGAGCTCTGCAGATACACTTTTTGCCGGCTTGGAATTAATCTTATTTTCATCCTACTTCTTCTTCTTCTTCTTCATCCTCATCCTCAGAAGAAGAAGAAGAGGATGAGGATGAGGATGAATAAGAAGAAGAAGAAGAAGAAGAAGAAGTAGGATGAAAATAAGAATAATTCCAAGCCGGCAAAAAGTGTATCTGCAGAGCTCCTCTATTCTGCAGATACATTTAGAGGAGCTCTGCAGATACACTTAGAGGAGCTCTGCAGATACACTTTTTGCCGGCTTGGAATTAATCTTATTTTCATCCTACTTCTTCTTCTTCTTCTTCTTCATCCTCATCCTCATCCTCAGAAGAAGAAGAAGAGGATGAGGATGAGGATGAAGAAGAAGAAGAAGAAGAAGTAGGATGAAAATAAAAATAATTCCAAGCCGGCAAAAAGTGTATCTGCAGAGCTCCTCTATTCTGCAGATACACTTAGAGGAGCTCTGCAGATACACTTAGAGGAGCTCTGCAGATACACTTTTTGCTGGCTTGGAATTAATCTTATTTTCATCCTACTTCTTCTTCTTCTTCTTCTTCATCCTCATCCTCATCCTCAGAAGAAGAAGAAGAGGATGAGGATGAAGAAGAAGAAGAAGAAGAAGTAGGATGAAAATAAGAATAATTCCAAGCCGGCAAAAAGTGTATCTGCAGAGCTCCTCTAAGTGTATCTGCAGAGCTCCGCTATTTCTGACAGTTCTGGGACATTCACTCCATACAGCGGTTGAAACATTGTATCTATTTGTTTCCATAAATGGATCCATTTATGGAAACAAATAGATACAATGTTTCAACCGCTGTATGGAGTGAGTGTCCCAGAACTGTCAGAAATAGCCTATTTCTGACAGTTCTGGGACATTCACTCCATACAGCGGTTGAAACCGCTGTATGGAGTGAATGTCACAGAACTGTCAGAAATAGCCTATTTCTGACAGTTCCGGGACATTCATTTCACTCCATACAGCGGTTGAAACCGCTGTATGGAGTGAATGTCACAGAACTGTCAGAAATAGCCTATTTCTGACAGTTCTGTGACATTCACTCCATACAGCGGTTGAAACATTGTATCTATTTGTTTCCATAAATGGATCCATTTATGGAAACAAATAGATACAATGTTTCAACCGCTGTATGGAGTGAATGTCCCAGAACTGTCAGAAATAGCCTATTTCTGACAGTTCTGTGACATTCACTCCATACAGCGGTTGAAACCGCTGTATGGAGTGAATGTCACAGAACTGTCAGAAATAGACAGAAACTGTCACAGAACTGTCCTTCTTCTCATCCTTCTCCTTCTTCTCATCCTTCTTCTCATCCTTCTCCTTCTTCTCATCCTTCTCCTTCTTCTCATCCTTCTCCTTCTCCTTCTTCTCATCCTTCTCCTTCTTCTCATCCTTCTTCTTCTCATCTTTCTCCTTCTTCTCATCCTTCTTCTCATCCTTCTCCTTCTCCTTCTTCTCATCCTTCTCCTTCTTCTCATCCTTCTCCTTCTTCTCATCCTTCTCCTTCTTCTCATCCTTCTCCTTCTCCGTCTTCTCATCCTTCTCCTTCTCCTTCTTCTCATCCTTCTCCTTCTTCTCATCCTTCTCCTTCTTCTCATCCTTCTCCTTCTCCTTCTTCTCATCCTTCTCCTTCTTCTCATCCTTCTTCTCATCCTTCTCCTTCTTCTCATCCTTCTTCTCATCCTTCTTCTCATCCTTCTCCTTCTTCTCATCCTTCTCCTTCTTCTCATCCTTCTCCTTCTCCTTCTTCTCATCCTTCTCCTTCTTCTCATCCTTCCCCTTCTTCTCATCCTTCTCCTTCTCCTTCTTCTCATCCTTCTCCTTCTCCTTCTTCTCATCCTTCTCCTTCTCCATCTTCTCATCCTTCTCCTTCTCCTTCTTCTCATCCTTCTCCTTCTCCTTCTCCTTCTTCTCATCCTTCTCCTTCTTCTTATCCTTCTCCTTCTTCTCATCCTTCTCCTTCTCCTTCTCCTTCTCCTTCTCCTTCCTCATCTCCAAGGGCATTTAAATTAAAGGTACAGTGTTCTGCACTAATTTAAAGGCTCTCTGCAGCCTAGAAACCCTTTTTATAGGTTAACTTCGTAGCGAATTAATTCGCATCGAATCGAATTTCTTCCTGAAATTTGGCGAATCAGCCGAATCGAATTTTTGAATAATTCGCTCATCTCTAAACATTAACACCTATTGATATCTATATACATAAAGCTGATCATAACCATTTATATAAAAAGATGCCTTTCTATAAATAACCTAACACACTTATGTATACAAGTAAGCAAAACGTATTTTCCTTTATCACAAAAACATAGAGGAAAATAATATAAAAAGGTATTGTTTTAGAAGACAGTCTATAAACCACATTTTAAATTTGGTTACACTACTTATTTTTACTATGCTACTTATTTGCTAAAATATTTAAATAATTTATAATTATTAGTAGTGACATATATGCGGTGTCATAGAAGTGTGTCTTCTTCCAAGGGGCTGCATATATGTGCTACTGTGTGTCACGTACCTGATGGGAGACTGAATTGACGAGGTCGGCCTCACTTGTGTCACTAGCCCTGACCCCGCTGAAGTTGGAACAGAGGGAGCCTAGGGACCAGGGGGACAAGAGCGCCAGTGGTTGTTGCTTGCGGCTCTTGCAGGTGATGACCTTGGTAGACAGAGTATCCTCTGATTTGGGCACCATAGAAATAGACCAGGTAGGTTCTGTGGATTGCCAGATGTGCAGCAGAGCAAGGTAGGTAGCCAGGACACAGGACTGGAGCAGAGTCAAGGATAGCCGGGGTCATAAACAGTTGGGCAGCGCGGTACAGAATCAGAAGGAGAAGCCAAAGTCAGGAGCAGAGCCGAAGTCAGGAACCAGGAGCAGGAGAGTAATCGGAGTCGGGTCAGGAACAAGCCGGGTCAGCAACAAAGGAATCGTACGGAACTAGCAGACCACGGGGGGAGCTGAAGACCAGTCAGCACTGAACCTGAGCAAAGGCACTCCTTAAATGGGCTGTCCAGCGCCAATCTTCGCGGTGCGTATGCACTTGCGTGTGCGCGATCGTGCATTCCTGCGCGCATGCGCGCAAACGGCGATTCTCCTGCGGGAATGCCTGTGCACATGGGCGATCCTGATCGTGATTCTCCTTGCCGGAAATCCCTTACACTGTGTTTGTGCTGGTAGCATGGTGCATAGTGCACTCCTAGCACAGAGCCTGAGCTGTCACCATCAGCTCCTGGTTTCATACAAATGATCAGAAACTGGGAGGACTGGTTCCCAATCACATGATCACTGTGCCTGTGTAGCCTGTGATTGTCTCTCTCTCTTGAATAATACAACAACATATTATTATTATTATTATTATACAGGATTTTTATAGCGCCAACAGTTTGCACAGTGCTTTACAATATAAGGGAGACAGTACAATTACAATACATTTCAGTACAGAAGGAATAGGAGGGCCCTGCTCGTGGAGCTTACAATCTAAAGAAAGGGGGAGGTGATACAAAAGGTGATAGCTGCGGGAGATGATCTGGTGGAGGTGATTCAAGTACAGTTCTTAGGTGGAGGTGGGGTAGGCTTCCCTGAATAAGTGAGTTTTCAAAGATCGCCTAAAGGCAGACAGTGTGGGGGCTGACTGGACATACTGTGGTAGTTCCAGAGGATGGGGGAGGCTCTGGAGAAGTCCTGGAGGTGAGAATGGGAGGAGGTGATGAGGGAGCTAGAGAGGAAGATATCTTGGGAGGAGCGGAGCGGATGATTTGGGCGATATCTGCAGATGAGGTTGGTGATGTAGCTAGGGGCAGTGTTGTGGATGGTTTTGTAAGCTGTGGTTAGTATTTTGAATTTTGTACGTTGGGTTAGTGGAGGCCAGTGAAGGGATTGGCAGAGAGGGGCAGCAGTCAATGACTGGTTGGTTTGGTAAGGTGTATGAGTCTAGCACCAGCATTCATAATAGACTGACGGGGGGATAGCCTGTGTAACGGTAGACCAGTGAGGAGGGAGTTGCAGGAATCAAGGCGGGATAAAACCAAGGCAAGGATAAGTTCTTTTTTTTCTACTTGCTAGAGAAGTTTGTCAAAAAAAGGGTATAAAAAACAAAAAAATTTAAAATTAAAGAAAATATACCCTGATCAGTGTATGATCTAGGTCACTGTCAGAGTTAGGGTCAAAGGTCATGACCAGAATCAAAGGACAGGTCAGTGTGTTTTAGGTAGGATAAAAACAACAAACATTTTTTTTTTTTAGTGTCAGTGTCAGTGTTAGTGTCAGTGAGTAGGATTAAAAAAGTGAAATGCACAGTATTGTTTCTGGGCCCTATTACATGTGCAAACAACAGGTAACATATACATATGGGGTATCGATGCAATCATCAGGAATGAGATCATTTATTTTGGGTTGATCTTTGCTAGTAGGTCATGGTAATAGCAAGAAATATACAGCTAAATTTATTTTTTTTTACTATATTGGGCCAGTTTTTCTTTTATAATATAAACAAATAAGGGAATATCTATTACCATTTACTGCCAAATGAAAGCCCAATTTGTCCTGAGAAAAAAAAAATTCACATGGACACACTAAGTAGTTGTGATTAGATGTACAGCTTTACTAACACATGTCAAATTCGCAAAACTGGGTTCAGGCATTGAAGCGGAGTTTCGGCCCCTGCCAACTCTCAAAAAAAAAAAAAGTCAGCAGCTACAAATACTGTATTAGGGCACTAAAACTTGCTGTGCTTTGTGAATGGGCTGCAGTCCTCTGGGACCTTGGAAGTGACCCAGAGGTCCACGTGGGGGACGAACTTCCGGTTCAGTACGCTGCAGCAAACTCAGCTGGAAGTGAGAGCGGGTATCTGTCAAAACCCAGGTACCCGCTCCCCCCCCCCCCGCAAAGGTACCAAATGTGGCAGTGGAGGGGGTGGAGGAGGCAGAAAAGTGGAGCTTCCATTTTTGGGTGGAACTCCGCTTTAAGATTTGTTTTGCCTTCAATATGAAGAGGTTAGAGTTATGCTGTGAATTGCTTAGTTAGCAGATAAACACTGAAAGACCAGAAAGTAATCACTCTTGATAGGTCCATAATCCAAGAATATCAGCTTCACAAGTGACCTGTAAACACAGTACTATGTGGCCAACACCATCCGAAATACTCAGCATTTCATTTGACCTTTACTTGCAAAGCGTGAAAAGGACAAAAAGCATTTGCTTCTTTGTAACTTCTGCCTAGAAAAAATGAGTTATAAAAAAAAAATTCAAATAATACTATTGTTAATTAATATAGAATTATATCAACTCTGACTGGTTTGTGATGGGCCCTGTTTGGAGTATGTTTAGAGCTGAAGTCCAGGTATAGATTTGTCTGCATAGTTACATTGGACCAGCTTGTGGGACTACTGTTAAAGCAGAGAATCTCTGTAGTAGAGTCCCGTACTCTACTCTGTGTAGAGTTCTGTGTGAGTGGCTGCCCTGTTACATAGTAACTAAAGGGAGCTGCTTGCTTGGCTAGGACACCATTCACTGGATACCTTGCATTTTTCTCCATGAATGAAAGGCATTCTCTGAGTGGATGAACTGGGAAGTGGGATGATGATGATCTCCACCTCCTCCAATCAGAGAATGCTTTGGAGTCATTGAGAAAAATGCACGGCATTCTGTTAATGACGCCCGTGTGGAGCAAGCGACCTCCTGTGGTTACCACCTCCTGTGGTTTCCACAGAAGTCCCACAGTTATGGCATAATTATACTTACATTGACCCAAGCTGGGCTAATGTAACTATAAAGTAAAATCTATACCTTGAGTTCAGTTTTTGTTTTTTTTAGGATAGAAATATAGATGTTTATTGTTGATGAGGATGCATAGTTAACTTTGCGGTCTGCATAGAAGGTCATAACCCCCACCAACTAGTAATAATTCATACTTCACTGATGTGACTATGATTGCTTCATATTACTGTTGAATATCAACATTCCTCATTTGTAATGCCTGATTAAACATGCCCAAAAGCAGAGACAAGGAAAAAAAATAGGCTCCTTCACAAAATTAAAAACATCTAAATATCATGGAGTTCATCCAGCAATATAACACATTTGAGGCTTTAGTTAAAACATTTAGGCTAGGTTCACACTAATGTGGTGCGGTATATCACATATGATTCGCACAGGAACTGCACTGCATTCCCGTGCAAATCACATGCGATTTGTGTGCGGCGTGACCACAGCCACACATTATGTATGGTTCAAATTGCACTGCACCCACACCAAAATGGTGCAGGACCCTTTTTTCTGTCCACACTAGAATTGGATCGCATGGGTAATCACACCCATGCGATCCGATTCTGCACATCGCACCACGGTTTGTGGACCGATTTCGGAGTGCTGCTAACTTAACATACACGCATCAGCTCGCATGAATGGGGTGTAATTCTGATGTGGTGCGGAATTCGCATAGAAAACGCTGCAAATTCCGCACCGCATCAGTGTAAACCCAGGCCTAAAGAGCATCGAGTTTATCCTGAATATATGGGTAAACTCAATGAGCTTGAAAAAGTGTTACTTTTTTTTTTTTTTTTAATACAAAAGAAAAGAACATAAAATACACACATATCTGGGTAAATAACAAAAGCCATAACAAGCTTCTCCGATGCATCCCCACAACCCCATATCATAATTTCCCTACTCTCACCTTGAGTTCAGCTTTAAAGCAACTCTGTTACTTTAACAAAGTTGCTGAAAAAAGCTATTTCTGCAAAAGAATAATGTAAACGCATGCCAGGGGCGGACTGACAACTCATGGGGCCCCCGGGCAATAGGCAATCATGGGGCCCCTGTGTCCTTGCCCACACTCAAACCACACTCAAAAAAGCCTATGAAAGGTACCAGGGACATCTCATGGGGCCCCCTACTGACCCCAGGCCCTCGTGGCTAAATGGTCAGTCTGCCCCTGATACGTACCTCTACTGTGACGAACGTGCATCAACAATAAAGAATGTGGATCTTAACTATGATCCTCTTTCAGTTCAGAATGTACTCGGATTGGGATGGAATATAGAAAACGACAATTTTTTCTTTGAAATATCCATGGAAGAGAAAGTTCCAACTAGACGTACCATTCTTTCTGCAGTAGCCTCAATATATGATTCGTTGGGATTCTTGGCACCAGTAATCCTCAGAGCAAAAGAAATACTACAAGAATTATGCAGGCAGAAGTTGGGATGGGACGAACCCATACCTGCAGGCTTGAGGCCAAGGTGGGAGAGTTGGATAAGAGACTTGCAAAATTTGAAAGAAATTCGGATACCCAGATGTTTTGTACCTCATGATTTTGGAAAGTACAAGAGAATAGAACTTCGTCACTTTTCAGATGCCAGTAGTCATGGTTATGGTCAGTGCTCCTACATCAGAGCAGGAGAAGGAAAGATACACTGTGCCCTAGTTATGGGAAAGGCCAGAGTCGCACCCAACAATATTCAGACAATACCAAGACTTGAACTAACGGCAGCTGTCGTTTCAGACTCAGTAAGTCAGTTTCTGAGAGAAGAATTGGAATTGAAAATAGATGAAGAGCATTTTTGGACAGACTCACAAGTTGTCCTAGGTTACATAAACAATGAAGCTCGAAGATTTCACACTTTTGTCGCTAATAGAGTTAAAAAAATTGGAAAAACAACGAATCCAGAACATTGGCACTATGTTGACACAAAGCAAAACCCAGCAGATCATGCTTCAAGAGGCCTAAATGTAACAGAATTGAAGAATTCAAACTGGTTCACCGGTCCAGAGTTCCTTTGGGAAAAGGAAATCATACCTAGTGAAGGTTATACAGAACTGTCTATGGGTGATCCAGAAGTAAAGGTAGTTCAAACATTGAGCACTGCCGCCAAGTGTCAAGATGACATACTTGAACGACTAGCCAGATGTTCAAAGTGGAATACAGTCATAAACATTGTAGCTCGAATTCAACGCTTAGCAAAAGGAATCAGAAAGAAAGAATCGTTGAATGTAGAGGAAAGAGTGAAAGCTGAAGAAACGGTTATAAGACTCATTCATCAAAGATTCTACAGTTAAGAATTGAAGAGACTTAGTCAAGAACCTAAGAGACTTCCAAACAACCACCCATTGTACAAGCTTAATCTTATTCTGCAGGATGGTATACTGAAGGTGGGAGGGAGGCTGGAAAATGTGTCGCTACCTAACAGAGTTAAGCATCCAGCAATTCTACCCAAAATTCTACCTTCACAAGATTGATTATCAATCACTACTACAACAAATCCTTGCATCAAGAAGAAGCTTTACTCAAAGCTGTTTGAGAGAAGGTGGTTACTGGATAGTGAAATGAAGCAAAGTTATAGTGAAGTACATAAGTAAATGTGTAATCTGTAGAAAGACACGTAGACCTACAGAAGAACAAAGAATGGCTGATCTACCAGCTGATCGTGTAAACCCATCACCACCATTTCTTTATAGCGGAATGGATTGCTTCGGCCCACTTATCACCAAACAAAACCGCAAGGAGCACAAGAGATATGGACTGATATTTACGTGTCTAAGCTCCAGAGCAATTCACCTGGAAATGTTGGAAGATATGTCAACCGACGCCTTTATCAACGCCTTAAGATGTTTCATAGCCATTAGAGGTACTGTCAGAAAACTTAGATCTGACCAAGGATCTAATTTTGTTGGAGCAAAGAACGAATTGAACAAGGCTCTAAAAGAGATTGATAAAGAAAAAGTAACTGAGTACTTGTTAGAGAAACAGTGTGATTTTCACATGAATGCTCCATATGCAAGCCATACAGGCGGAGTCTGGGAGAGGCAAATCAGAACTGTAAGAAACGTACTAAGTTCAGTGTTGAAAAAGAACGCCGGAAGATTAGATGATGCTTCACTTAGGACACTATTCTATGAAGTAATGTCTATTGTTAACAGTCGTCCACTTACAATCAACAACATCAACGACCCAACAAACTTGGAACCTCTATCTCCCAACCATCTACTTCACCTTAAAGCTGATTACATATAGCCACCGCCTGGCAACTTCACAAAATTTATATGCAAGGAAAAGATGACGAAGAGTTCAATATCTATCAGAGCAGTTTTGGAATAGATGGAGCAAGGAGTACTTAGCTCATCTCATACTAAGAAGTAAATGGCAAACGCCTAGAAGAAATGTTCATGTTGATGACATAGTGTTAGTAAAGGAAGACGACTTACCTAGAAGTCAATGGAAATTGGCCAAAGTCCTAGAAGCTCGAAAGGACGAAGAAGGACTAGTAAGAAGAGTATTGTTACAAATGGGAGACTCAAAACTGGACAAAAAGGGAAAACGTCTCACAACTCCACTCAAGTTGGAATGTCCAATACAAAAGTTAGTTGTTCTGCTTGAGATTAACAAAGACACTTGAGAGTTGAGAAACTGATGGAAAATTCCTCAAATTCATGTTCGAATCCTATTACTGAGAACATAGAATTATAGGTAATTTTGGTGGGAGTGTAGCTGGCCAGCTAAGACCAGTCCTAGGTTGTTAATATGGTTCACATATATGTGTATACCAAACCTGCCAATAACCTCAGTACAGTGTATATGTGCATATGTTAAAGCCAAAAGCAGAATCATTGCTGTAATTTATGTCTTTGAATGTTATATGACATTTTTATATTAATTGTGTTAGCAGAAGCAGAAAAGGAAAATATGCCTTTAAGAGTTAGTATATAGGTGAGCCAATCACAGCCAGCCTCACACTGTACAGAGCCTTAACCAATCCCAGCCAGTTTCACATTTGTGCCTGTGTAAAACTCCCTGCTAGAATTTTCTAGGGTCACTTGCTCATCAGACAGAAGAGGAAACAGACAAGTTCCAGTCAGAGAAGCATTATGGAGGCAGAGAAGGCCAAATAGGTATTTAATGCACTTGTGTGTTCCTCTATTGTTTAACAGTGCAGGTAGATCTGTGTGTAAAATCTGTTGTATGTGTTTACTTGTAGTTCCACCGAAATAACCTATCGAGACAAGCTATCGAATCAACCCAGTGTAAAGTAAATACGAATCAAGTCACTGTAGAGTAATCGAAATATACAGAATGAAATAAATTATCAATATAATCCACCGAATTAAACCACTGTAATATGAAAGAAATAAGCTACTGTATGATGAATGAAACAAGCCATTGTAAGCAGTGTTATATGAAGAAGATTGAAGTTATTAAAGAAGTTAACTAAAGTATTCGGTGTGCTCTTTAAACCTACTGCATCCATAGAGCGGCATTGGAGGAATTACAGAGTAAAGTCAGTCTAATCAAACAAAGAAACAGCAATTGCATAATTTTTCTAATGCCACAGCGCAAAAGGCACTGCATGGTGCTGCGCCTGCCACACTGCCACAGCAATCTGGCTTCTGCCACATCTGTATTATTTTATCCTAATTGCCTGCTACAGTGCTACTGCTGCTTGGTATTGCTAAACCATTCAGTCTCCACCATGCCTCTTTTCTGCCATAACTGACATTGGAAAAGATGACTGTCAGGATGCAAATTTTGAGCTGCACGTGAAGACATTGTTTTATATCAGCTAGGTTATGAGATTATTAGCCGTTATAAAATATTTTTTTCATAAAGCTTATAAACCAGGATATAGATTTTTTTTTTTCAAAAAACGTGACAGTTCATTTTAATTAAGGCCAATGAAATTTGAAAACAACTGTTAAAATAAATATCCTTTCTTCTTATTATGACTTATTCCTGTGTTAAAACTTTGTGAATTGAGCCTATTGTACAATTATCACAAAATTAACATTTAAAGCCTAAGTTTACTTAACCACTTGCCTTCCGGAAGGTTTCACCCACTTCATGACCAGGGCATTCTTTGCTATTCAGCACTGTGCTAATTTAACTGGGGATTGCGCGGACATGCAATGCTGTACCCAAATTAAATTTATATAATTTTTTCACACAAATAGAGCTCTCTTTTGGTGGTTAATTATAATAAACAGGTAATTTGTGTTGTGCTCCACCTATAAAAAAACTGGAAAGTGTATCCCATACAATATTGTATAATGTGACTATTCTCTCATGCAATTGTGCAACCAAGCTAAAAAATTAATAAATAAATAAATGAATATACCTATGTGCTAAATTAATCAATAATTAAATTAATAAATACAAGTGTGCAACAAATATGCAACACTGATGATTAGTATTCAATAAATACATGCAAATCTATTGTGACAAATATGTGTTGAGAAAATCAATTTCCTTATAGTAAATGTAATATATGAAATACAATATGTATACATTTCGAAAGGTGTGTTAAAAACATATAAAGTCTATTTGTAAAATTAATAGAATTACAAAATTAATACCATTAATATCAAGACTATTAAAAAATAAAAGTTAAAAATAATAAATTTAAGAATTAGTGAAAAAATGTGAAATAAAAAAAAAAAAAATATATATATATATATATATATATATATATATAAAGGTCCACTCTGTGATAGTCTTGCTGTGTTGAGAAATATATGTGCTCACCTCACTTTATAGCTCGACCGTTAAGCAAGGCTATAATAGCTTTTTTGTCCTTAACTGGACAAGGTGTAGATTTTCGTGCTGAAATCCTATGTACAGATGATAATAAATGGACAGACTGTAATGTTAATGGGATGTCAGTGGGATGGATGGATATATTTTGTCTCCTCCTCTCCCCTTTATTTCTCCAGGTTTTGCATAGAAAAAAGAAATTTCCACATAGTGCCTTATCCTTTATGTATTACATTTTATTTAAGCCAAAACAATGCACACTCACATGTATATATATCAAAATATGCATTTTATAATAAAGCTGTGCCTCAGTGTGTGCTCGTGCACACTATCAGTACTCGCCGTTATGCTGATATGGATGGCGTTGTGTTTAATACCTAAAGCATTTCAAGGTCCTGGAGTGGCATAGCCAGTCTCCAGATCTCAACCCCATAGAAAACCTTTGGAGGGAGTTGAAAGTCCGTGTTGCCCAGCGACAGCCCCAAAACATCACTGCTCTAGAGGAGATCTGCATGGAGGAATGGGCCAACATACCAGCAACAGTGTGTGCCAACCTTGTGAAGACTTACAGGAAACGTTTGACCTCTGTCATTGCCAACACAGGATATATAACAAAGTATTGAGATGAACTTTTGATATTGACCAAATACTTATTTTCCACCATAATTTGCAATTCTTTCCAAATCAGCCAATGTGATTGTCTGGATTTTTTTTCTCATTTTGTCTCTCATAGTTGAGATCTACCTATGATGCCAATTACAGGCCTCTCTCATCTTTTTATGTGTGAGAACTTGCACAATTGGTGGCTGACCAGGGGCGGATTGACCATTTGGAAACTCGGGCACTGCCCGAGGGCCCAGTGTAAGTAGAGGGCCCCATGAGATGGCCCTGGTACCTTTTTCATAGGCTTTTTTGAGTTTGGGCAAGGACACAGGGGCCCCATGATCCCCTATTGCCCGGGGGCCCCATGAGTTGTCAGTCCGCCCCTGTGGCAGACTAAATACTTTTTTGCCCCACTGTATACATGTGAGTGCGCATTGTTTTGGCTTAAATAAAATGTAATACCTAAAGGCTTATGTGAAAGGTAATCTACAAACTATGGTATATATATATATATTTGAAAATTGATCAGTCCTAATGTAATAACTGCCTATCTCAGTTCTTGAGGCAAATCTTCTTCAAATATCAGGACAGTACAAATGCCCCTCAAATGACCATTTTTGTAAAGTTAACTGAGGTATTTAGTAAGAGGCATGGTGAGCTTTTGAAGTTGTAATTTTTTTGTCCCAATCTTGTGGAAAATGAAGAGATTAAATATTTTTGCACACTTTTCTCTTTTACATACTGCCACCAGAGGAGCAGTACAGTGTCATCAAATAACTGGTGTGGTGGTGATCAGGGATACTGAATGATGACAGTACGTACATAAATAAATATATATATATACACACACACACACACACTCTCACAGGCCACTTTATTAGGTACACCTTGCTAGTACCGGGTTGGACCCCCTTTTGCGTTCAGAACTGCCTTAATTCTTCATGGCACAGATTCAACAAGGTGTTGGAAATATTGCTCACCTCAGAGATTTTGGTCCCACATTGACATGATAGTATCATGCAGTTGCTTCAGATTTGTCAGCTGCATATCCATGGACCGTTGATACAAGGCAGGATAGATCCATGCTTTCATGATGTTATGTCATATGACCCTACCATCTGAATGTTGCAGCTGAAATCGAGACTCATCAGACCAGGCAATGGTTTTCCAAACTTCTATTGTACAATTTTGGTGAGCTTGTGCTTTCTCTTTTTCAGACAATTCTCTGTAAACCCTAGAGATGGCTGTGCATGACAATCCAAGTAGATCAGAAGTTTTTAAAATATTCAGACTAGCCTGTCTGGTACCAACAACCATGCCATGTTCAAAGTCACTTAAATCCCTTTTCTTTCCCATTGAGATGCTCGGTTTGAACTTTAGCAAGTCACCTTCACCACGTCTAAATGCATTGAGTTGCTGCCATGTGATTGGTTGATTATCAGTTTGTCTTACCAAGCAATTGAACAGGTGTACTTAAGTGGGCAGTTTGTGTGTATATATTTTTTATTAAATTTGTAAACATTTTTTTTCTTTTTTTTTACTTTTTTTTTTACTGTTTTTTTTTTGTCTGTCTGTCATCAGAGTAGGTTGGTTTTACCACAGTGGCTACTCTGGATGGGGGGTCAGGGTTTTTTTTTTTTACACTGTTATTAGCCATTTACAGTGATGATCATAGTTTTAGCCATCATGAATAGGTTTACCAATCAGGAACAGCTTGCTTATTGTTGTGATCTGTGATTGGCTACAGCTATCACATGGTACAGGTAGCCAGGTACTCTGTGATTGCTGTGGATCAATCACAGATCACATCCATAAGCAAGCTGTTCCTGAGTAGGAAAGCCATTCATGACAGGTTGTTTACATTGTTATCATGTGATCGCTATGACCAATCATAGAGATCACATGATACACGGTTACAGGTAAGAGTAATCCGTTGTGTGCGGTGGACACAGCGGTCACAGGAAGGGTGTGCTGCATGCTACTAACCTAGAGCAGGCTGGATCATGTATATATAGGTAACTGTCTGCACCTGCCATACTGTGGCAAGGCAGCAAGTGGTTAAACAAAAAAAAAAAAAAACACAAAAATGTCATTACTTACAGTGGGGAAAATAATTATTTGATCCCCTGCAGATTTTGTAAGTTTGCCCACTTACAAAGAAATGAAGGGTCTATGATTTTTATCATAGGTGTATTTTAAATGATAGAGGCAGAATATAAACCAACAATCCAGAAAAATAAATTATACAATTGTTATAAACTGAGTTGCAGTTCAGTGACTAAAATAAGTGTTTGATCCACTACCAACCAACAATAATTCTGGCTCCCACAGACTGGCTATGTGCTCATGTGGTACACAGATTAGTCCTGTCAATTTAAGAAGGTGCTTCTAACGACAACTTGTTATGTGTATAAAAGACACCTGTCCACAGATTCTCTTTCTTCCATTCAAATCTCACCATTATTGGGCAAGACCAAAGCTGTCAAAGGATGTCAGGGACACAAGGCTGGAATTGGCTACAAGACCATCAGCAAGAAGCTTGGTGAGAAGGAGACAACTGTTGGAATGATTATTCCCAAATAGAAGTAAAACAAAATAACCATCAATAGCCCTCAGTCTGGAGCTCCATGCAAGATTTCACCTCATGGGGTAAGGATGATCATGAGAAAAAAGTGAGGCATCAGCCCAGACCTACACAGGAGGAGCTTGTGAATGATCTCAAAGCAGTTGGGACCACAGTCACCAAACAAACCATTGGTAACACAATACGCCATGGATTGAAACCTTGCAGCACCCACCTCGCTGTTTTTGGAGGAAGAAAAATGCTGACTATGAACCTAAGAACACCATCCCTACAGTCAAGCACAGAGGTGGAAACATTATGCTTTGGGACTGTTTCTCTGCTAAAGGTACAAGCCTGATTTTCTGCATTGGGGGGCCAATGGATAGGGCCATGTATTGTAAAATCTGGGATGAAAACCTTCTTCCCTCAGCCAGAACACTGAAGATGAGTCATGGATGGGTCTTCCAGCAAGGCAATGACCAAAAACATACTGCCAAGGCAACAAAGGAGTGGCTCAAGAAGAAGCACATTAGTGTCAAGGAGTGGCTTAGCCATTGCCAAGCAACAGCAAAGAAACATTAAGGATTTAGAGAATATCTGTAAAGAAGAATGGACTAAAATCCCTCCTGAGATGTGTGCAAACCTGGTAACCAACTACGACAAAATGTCTTACCTCTGTGCTTGCGAACAAGGGTTTCTCCACCAAGTACTAAGTCATGTTTTGCTTGGGGATCAAATACTTATTTTACTCACTGAGCTTCAATTCAATTTATAACATGTGTATCATGTATTTTTTTCTGGATTTTTAATTGATATTCTGTCTCTATCATTTAAAACACACCAAAAATTATAGACCCTTCATTTTTTTTGTAAATGGGCAAACTTACAAAATCTGCAGGGGGTCAAATAATAATATTCCTCATTGTATCTTCAGGGCGATATGTCCCCTGTCTTTCTTTAGCAGAAATCCGACCTCCTCAAATGCCTGCCTCCATGCTCTTTCTGCCCAGATCATCCATTCATAGAAGCCGGTATAACAGCTTCTATGAATGAAGGAAGGGCAGATGATTTAAAAGTTTGCCCATCCTCCATTCATAGATCTAGTTTCATTCATAGAAGCTTTAGTACTAGCTTCTATGAATGGAGGAGCTGGCTGGTAAGGGCAGGCATAATCAGGCACTCTTGGGTGAAGTGGTTTTTGAATACAGGTTATCAAAATATAATAATAATAACAATAATATTCAGTTAGTTGTTGTCATCTGCTGCTCCCATACATATCACATGGTCACTTGATCTAGCCAAAACCAGCCAGATAGGGTAACGTTTATGCCAAGTCTTTGACCACTTAAAGGCAGCGCACACAATGAGAGTGAACATTAACAATTATCAACTAGGTTTCACGTTATCACTTTGGATCAGACAGAAAAAACATGATTGGAAACAATGGGGTTTATTTACTAGCCAAATAGACTGTTCACTCTGCAAGGAAGTTTGCACTTTGTAATGGAATTATCCTTAGCTTAAAGAGTTACTAAACCCAGGACCCTGCATTCACTATATCTGGTCTCCCACAGTACACAGAACATGGAAATGCAATTATTTTTGTAAATATAAACTGCTAAATACTTTTTCTCATCAGCAGTATATAGCAGTCTTGTGACTCCTTTCTCCTACTTCTATCACTGTCTGGCTGAGCACTGGTTAATCTTGTAGGAGGAGTTTTCAATGTGTTCTGACTGTCCTATGAGGCTGCATAATTCCTGACCCTCTGTCTGGAGATTGCTTGTGCTGATCACATGCACCCTCTCAAAGACAAAAAAAAACCTCTAGCTAAACTGAGCATGTGCAGAGTGACTTCTAGAGCTCTGTACTATCAGCATATGGATTAGGAACAGTAGACGAAGGGGAGTATCAAAGAAGATGGGATCAAACAGACTTTTTACACAATGCAGAGGATTAACCCCTTAGGTTCTACACTGAGTATAACAAGCATGTCGTACTGCATATATAGACTGATTTTACTGTTGTGGGTTTAGTAAAACTTTAATGTAGGAGGTGAACAACTTTGCAAAGAATAGCCAACAACATACTAGAAAATTAAAAAAAAATGTATTTTGACTGTGATTAGGAGAAAGTCAGTAGAGCTTCATTGAATTCACTAAGCTAAGGAAAAATTCCCTTAAAGTGAAAAATCCTGGCAAAGTAAACAGCCTGTTTGTCTTTAGTAGATCAACACCCATGTGTCATGATACTTTTCATATTGGTCTTTGTGATGTTGGTAACTGACACCACTGTGTCCACGCATCTCCCTCCATTCACTATATCAGTGAGCATGCACAGCACACCAAAATTTGCACAGATAGCCTTAATGTCCTTTCCTGGGCTGTCATATGTTGTGTGGTTCTCCTCTTCACCATCGCATTGATTCATGTTGTTGAGGTGGCCAAATTTCTTGAACCCAGCACCTCAAGGATGCTGAACATAACAGGTACTATATGGTGTGCCAGTACAAATGTGTTTTTAACACACATATCACTGTAATTTATTAGATGTTACCATCCACTTCCATTATAATATAAGAGAAGATGAAGAAACTGTAAGAGGCTGAGTTTCCAGTGATCTGGTTGGGCGCCATTGAGAAAATACTCAGAACGTGGCCTGGAGGTTCTCCCCACCTTGCACATTGTACAAGCTCGCTATCTGTACAATTTTATAACCTCACTAATACATACCATCTTCTGCCTGGTTTAATTGAAACCTGCCATGGAAAATATATGGAGAATGCTTGTGCTGTCAATCTTTTCTTCCAAACAATTATAGACATAACGATGTCTGATATTTCACTGACTCACTTTTTAAATACTTTTTTAGGTTTGTGGCTCAGACAGTAGAAGAACTTGCAATCTATTATAGTATAAGAAAATGACACATACCCATTTACAGTTTTTACGAATATGAGGAAAATAAGGTAATGATGTTAAAGACATTTATATTTTAAATACAATTAAGATCATGTAAATATTACAACAGTGTTAAAAAATGCTGTAGTTGTAAAAAGAAGGAGCTATTTTAAATATTATATAGTAGGATTTGTAGTGACAATAGGCTCAGTTGCAAACCTTATCCGCCTCTTAACTTAGATCTCAATTCGCAAACACATTCTATTTAGTCAGCTTTGTAGGTAGTGGTATTTTACCACTACTACTCATGCTACTATATTAGTAACACTTCACAAGATAAAATAGCTATGTATGACAAAATAAGGCTTTCAACAGAATAATGTTCACTTCATGAACCAAATATTTCATATTTTGACTCATTAGACCAGAGCACCTGCTGTCCTTTTTCTGCACGCCAGTTTCTATGTTTTTGATAGGTAGTGAGGAAGTGATATGAGGAAATATGCCCTTTGAAAGCCTGAAACTGGTCATTGGATTTTGGGGGCCTGTATGTGAATAGGCTGCCCATAGGTGGAGCCCAGGACGCCGTTGACACTAAGCCGCCGGCGCCACGTGGAGGCCCGGTGGCCATCTTGATTTCTTAAGGGGTCAGTGTGTTCATCCATACTTGGCACTATTTTGTTTACCATGCACCTATGTTTTCTAAATAAAATCTTTACCTACTACACTATGAGTGCTTCCCTATGTCTCCTGTGAGGAGCTTCTTCAACCCTTACAGCCCTAAGTGATCCCTATGTCAGCTCCTGTGAAGGGGGAGGCTTATCCAGATTGATCCTTCTCTGACCTGCTGGACCATTCTTTCACCACATGAGGGCGTAGGATCTCCATCTTTCCCAGCTGTTTCTATGACCAGACCAGAAAGGAGAGGGGAGTCTTCAGGATATATATTCACATGCGTATTACTTATACGCTTTCTGGTTAGTGTGTATTTCTACCATTTGCACTGGGAATCAAGGAGCACTTTTTCATTGGACTGTGTTTCACCATTACCTCTTATCATCTTCTAATAGCGCTGCATTTTGTTTATATATGAATTTTGGGACTTTTATGCGTTTTCCTTTAATGTTCAGCTGCTATAATTATTGAGAGCGCTTACTATTTTTATTATTCTCTACCCTGCAGCATTGCTCTGGGATCCCTCAAGCACTTACCTTGTCCTGTACTCCCACAATGTCCCCCCTGCAGCATCCCCGGCCATCTCCTCCGGCCGATGCCAGCATCCGTCTTCCATTCCTTGAGAGCGTCAGGAGATACGGGGGACGGAACCGGCAGGAAATTCAAAAATTTAAAAAGTGACATTCACTCAATACACTAAAATCACATAGTATAACATACTGTATCAAACCATTTCACATACATTTTGTCCCTAGTGCTTTGTCCTGTGCCCTGCCTGCATTTTTACTGTTCTTTCTGCCTGGAAACTGAGAAATGTCCATGGCGTCCAAAAAGCATCCTTTTAGGTCAAAAGCGGTTTTAGACCAGCTAGAGAACAGTGATAGTAACTTAGAACCACTTGCAAAATTGAGTGATAATGATTCGTGGGGAAATTCGTTATCAAACACTGAAAACGATTCTGCGACTAAGCTCAGCGATGTGCAAACTTGGTGCTATATTTCAAATTTCAGTGTTTTTGGTTTGATTACATTATTGAATTACATTTATTATTATATTATTTTTTTTTATGATTATTTATTATAATTTATGATTTCGTGTTTCAAATTTTAAAATGTTTACTAGACTCTTGTTTGACAGATTTCAGTGAGTTATTCCTAAGAATTACAGGCCTACAATAAAAAAACAACATATTTCCATGCAAAAAACTGTACCGCTTTGAGCACAGAAATACTGACACAATCAGACCACTAGGGAGGTTAATATACATGTATCCTGTATAATAATAATGTATTGGGAATTGGTATTTTTTAGTTCACATCACAAAAAATAAAAAGTGCAGCAGTGATCATATACCACCAAAAGAATGCTCTATTTGGGTGAAAAAAAGGACATAAATTTAGTTTGGGTACAGCATTGCACAGCCGTGCAATTACAAGTTGAAATAGCACAGTGCCAAATAGCAAAAAATGGCCTGGTCAGGAAAAGGGGTAAATCTTCCAGAGGTCCAGTGGTTAAGCAATATTGATATACCTTCAATGCATTTTTATAGCTCTAAAGCCACTTGATCAGGAATGTTTTTATAAACATCTCACAGAATATGTGTCCTTTTTGCTGGGCAGAATAAGCCCACATCTATATAAAGATGCGCATTGATAAAAACAAGGTTTGTACATTTACAACTCCTGAGAGCCTATACCACCAAGATCACTGAACCTGAACACTGCTTGTTTCATTTAATGGGAACCTACAACAACTGGGATGACCAAATATGTCAAGACAGATAAAATCTCCAAAGGTAAAATTTTAGGTTGCTGAACTATCCTAAGTTCAGTCAGCATCATAGATGTGAGTATTATTTGTTTTCTAACCACAACCCCAAACATTACTTAGATCTACCTCCAACCGTAAAGCATATAGTGGTCTCTCTTGTTTGTTTCTTCCTTCCTGCCTTCTTCTCTACCTGTTTTGTGCTATTTGTTTCAGAGATCCTCAGGTATATATAGATTATTTAACCATTCATAGCAAACTGCACCTCTTAGGTCAGCCACCAAGGACGGCCATGTTTTAGCAAATATATACACCTGAGCAGGGATGCAGTTTTATGGCATTTTTGGTGGCAATGGAAAATGTACAATCATTACATGTTCTTTTATGTTTGATACAAACATTTAGTATGAATTATCATTTAAAATTGTGTAATTTTACAAAATATTTAATTTTTTTTTTCCACCAGACAAACGACAATGGAAAATATGACCAGTGTGAAGGAGTTTATTATTCTTGGGTTCACAAACATACGGGAATACCAGAATTTCTTGTTTGTGTTTTTCTTGATATTGTATGTCATCACTGTCACTGTAAATATATCCCTCATCACCATAATTCAATGCACACGTCAGCTCCATAAACCCATGTATTTCTTTCTTGGTAGCTTATCTTTCCTTGAATTGTGTTATATTTCTGTAACTGTCCCCAAAATTATTATAGACATCCCAAGAAAAAGAAAGAGCATTTCTTTTAATGGCTGTATCACTCAGCTCTTCTTCTTCACTTTCCTTGGTGCCACAGAGACCATTCTTCTCTCAGTTATGTCCTTTGATCGATTTCTGGCAGTGTGTTTTCCTCTGCACTACACAAGCATCATGAGTCATAGGTTCTGCTTCATTCTGGCAGCTGGCTCTTGGGTCCTTGGTTTCTTGACCACATCATTTCCAATTATTCGGATATCACAGTTGTATTTTTGCAGTGGCAATGTCATTAACCATTTCTTTTGTGAGTCAGCTCCTCTGCTGAAACTATCCTGTTCTAACCCTTATTTCAGAGAACTCACTGTTATTGTCTGTGCATCTTCAGTCATCCTCAGCTCAGTTCTTTTAACCATGATGTCTTATGGATATATCCTGAGGGCTATATTGAGAATTCAATCCACCAATGGAAAACAGAAAGCGGCATCTACCTGTGCTTCACACCTGTTGGTCGTAACCACTTTCTACTCAACACTGTTCGCCATGTATATTAAGCCCACTGCAAGTGAAGGATCCCTGAACAAAGTGATGGCACTGTTCTATGCAGTCTTCACCCCCCTTGTCAACCCCTTTATCTACAGTCTACGTAACAAAGAAGTTAAAGACGCTTTTTTGTTCCTCACAAAAAGAAAGTGGTTCTGAAACTATTCATGTGTCTTTGTCAGTAAATTAGCATTGTGCCAATAAAATAAAGTACTTAATTAAGGTTTTATAATCCACAGTACAAGTCTACAGACATAAAATTAGTAAGGTTTCACTAAGCCTTAAAACAATTCTGACAGAAAAGAAGATATATCTTTAACCTTTTGCTGTCCATTTATAAATATCCTGGAATTCAAATGGTTACAACAAGCTTGGTATCATTTGTGGCTTTTCAGTAAAATTGATCTGGGCAGCTGTACAGCTACCTGATAACATTTTCAGTAGTGAGAAGGAGAGCATCCTAGCCACTGAGCCACTGCCTCTGGTGGTTACTGGGCTCCCTTGTTACTCTGGGGAGTTTGGGACCATGGTAAACTTCCACAACGGTAAAAGCAACCATTGGTTCATGTAGCCAGGGGAGTAGCTAATCTCTGATGTCTTCACGAAGAGAACACTTTCCCAAGCTATCACATAGGGGCTTGTTTGCCCCTTTGTGTTAGCAATAAAGTAAAACAGAAAAAATCCTAAAAAAAAAGTTAAAGTTAAATAAAAAAAAATTTAAAAAATACTAACAGCACCCTCATCAGCCTGCACATACACACAAATGTAATTGCAAACATAGGGTATGCACATGTATGTTAGCAAAAGTTACACGACACATGTGAGGTATTGCTGTGCAAATCAGAGCAAACATTCTAGGGCCATAATAAACAGGTGTGTATTGGCGCCAGGTGGGCTATTTGAACGTTACTGTTTTTTTATGTCATTGCCATTTGGCCTATATCGTATTTGTTAGCATGCTATCTGTGTTCTGATCTTCTGTTGCTGACCCAATCTGCTTTGACCACACTTGTATTCTGCCTGCACCGACCCTTGGCTTGCTTCTAGACCACACCTCTGTCTGCTTTCACTGCCTTGCCTTACTATTGCCAACCCTGGCCTGGACTCTGACCATTCTTGTACCTGATCCACCTGCCAGTTCCTGACCCAGCTTTTCTGGTAAAGGGTTAGAAGACAATACAAAGCCAGGTACATTTTTTTTTAGGATCCCCACCCTCTTTCCACACACATCAGGTGATCAGGACGCTGGTATGGCAGTAACCAAAATGTTGTTATGGTATATGGGGTGATCAGAACACTGGTATGTGATATGGTGGGGATCAGGATGCTGGTATGGGGTATGTAGGTGATCAGGGTGCTGGTATGGTGTATGGTGATTAGGGTACCAGTATGGCATATGGTGTTGATTAGGGTGCTGATATGGGGTATGTAAGGTGATCAGGATGTTGATAATGGGGTATGGCGGTGATCAGGGCACTGGTATGGTGTATGGTGATCAGGGCATTGGTATGGCATATGGTGTGGATTAGGGGGCTGGTATGGCATTGGGCGGTGATCAGTGTGCTGGTATGGCATTTGGCGGTGATCATGGTGTTGGTATGGCATTTGGCAGTAATCAGGGTGCTGGTATGGCATATGGCAGTGATCATGGGGCTAGAATGGGGTATGGCAAAGATCAGGACACTGGTATGGTGGTGATCAGGACATTGGTATGGTGTGTGGAGGTTATTGTGATCACTGGGAAAGGTGACAGGGGCTGGATGCATTTGTTATAAGGACTACACTGGGGCAGTGTTCAGGGACACTGGGGTGGCTGGCACTGTAGTTTGTGATTGTACATACAGCCTGACAGGCTGCTGTACACTTACGGGCTGCAACATTGCTTCTCTCTGCTCTCACAGTGAGAGCAGAGAGCTAATCTTTACTTTCGCTTTCTATTGTTTACTATGTGATTGCTGTAATTAGACACAGCAATCACATGGTAAAACACCTTGTAATCTGCTGTGTCGAGCTGACGCGGATTGGCGGGCTCCCGGGTACGCGCTCTGTGAACAGGTACATTAGCCCGCATCGCACTGCTTTCCATCCACCATTTATAGACAATAGGAGGACAGGAAACAGTTAAATGAGAGAAGTGTTGTCTGAATAGTGCATAATTGCAGATTTTGTTTGTGTCAATGTATTTAACAGGATACACAAGGAGTAATTAATAATCCTGTGGACAGGGGCGGACAGACCATATGGTTAACATATGAACATACTTATGGGGGCAAAAACTGTGTGTAAAGACCTGAGTAATGTTGAGTGTAGGTAGGTAAAGGTGAGTAAAGGTAAGCATATAGACAAGTAAAATTCTTCATTGCCAGTATTGTAATATACTCATTTATACTGTACTCGTGTAAACAAGTTAATGAGTAAACATGCAAGTAAATTACTGCACTCAAATGAAAATTTACTCAGCTGTGTGCAACGTCCAATAGTCAACAAAGCATCTAATTTCAATACCAGCAAAAATCTCAGCGTTTTTTTACTCCTGTGTAAAACAAGCCTTACAATCATATAGTTATTAAATGACTATTGAAAACTTTTATTGGCTCAATATACAGTCATTTTGGGTTAAGCTAGAAACATTACTGTGTTGAACATTAAATGTGTATTCAAAGTAGATGAACACTTTGAGTGGAAGGTCTGCAATGTATACCTGATGCTGGAGGATATATGTTTACCTACATTCTAAAATGCACAGTACATACATATGAATTCTTAAGAAACTAGCATATGTTTAATTTGCTATTAGCATGTGTATAGTGCACATTTGATTAGGGTGAAGGGTTTGACATAGAATCAATAGACACTGTGGTGTATATGCTGGCAGCCTTGCATGCCTTTGGATTTTTATTTTTTAAGATACAGACAAAACATATTTAAATGTGATATACTGAAAAGTACTGTATAATCAACTGTTAAAAATGTGACTAAATGACCAATATGGGACTGATATATAAAGATAAGTCTATAATAATGAAGGTATTGTTAAAACCACTGGGAGCTAAAAATGGATATTTTGATGAACAATAAACACAATGTGGGTTATTTACTAAAACTGGTGAGTGCAAAATCTGGTGCAGCTCTGCATAGAAACCAATCACCTTCCAGGTTTTATGGTCAAAGCTTAATTGAACAAGATGAAGTTAGAAGCTGATTGGCTACCATGTACAGCATCTCCAGATTCTGAATGCTTCAGTTTTAGTAAATCCCCCCCATTAAGTACAATCATGGAAATTCCATGTTGCTGAGGATCTTGAGTCCTATACTGTCTCTATTTTCTGACCCTATCTCTCCATTTGAATGTATATGAGTGAAGCACTAAGCTTTGAAATAAAAACGTGACCCTAAACCAAAAGAAAACCCAACATGTTTCACCACAAACAGTGGAATCATCAGGAAAGAAAGCGTTAGGTAGATCGCTCATGCTTTCATGGTTTGTTCTCTATTCTGTACCCCTGCGTGGGTGATCAGTTGTATTGTCAGTCTGAATGTAACAATAAAAATTATTGTACCAGAAAATGTTAGGTATTGGCCAACAGAAAGCAGAGGTGCGTATGTTCAAAAAAATAAAAAATACATTGGTGTGCACATTCACTTTTACAAACATTATAGCATAACTGGGCTTCAAAAAATATAAATATACCGGTACCTTTATTTGCATGAACAGAGATCAGCCCTAATTTGGAAATGCAGTATGTTCTTTTAATTATTAAGAAAAAGAGAACTGTAATGTACAAATACAAATGGATAACGTTTTATATGTGACAGCTGACAATATTACAAAGAACAAGAAATGACTTTCAAAAGAACAGGTTATGCTGAGACTAAACACATTCCATCTGATTGTCTTAATTTTATGTTTGTATTATTAATGCACTATTTGTTTTATTTATATTGCAATTTATTCTTTTTGCTCAGTGCCACTGACTCCTTTTGTGCATACATTAAGCATGAACTGTGTACTGTGAATATCAAGTTATTCTTCCTATTATCATCTACTTAGTGAATGCATCTTTTTAATTTTGATTAATTGTTTTGTTTTGTGTACTGTTATATTAGGTATAGTGTTAAACTGTAATACAATTATTAAAACTGAACAAAACAATTTTACTTTAATGCCTTTTGAATCTGTTTTATTCTTTTAGTTATTGCGTGCTGGAAGTCTGTGTTTCTAAAGCTGTATATGAGAGGATTTATAAGAGGAGTCAGAACACCATACACTACTGACAGTACTCTCTTATGGTCACTAAAGGCAGAAGAGCCAGGAAGCATGTATGTTATAATTGCTGTCCCAAAGAATAGAGTTACCACTATGAGATGTGATCCACATGTAGAAAATACTTTCAGTCTACCATTCACAGTGGGGATTCCTAAAACAGCTCTCAATATAAAAATATATGAAATAAGAGTTAAAATAAAACTGCCAATTAAGACACATCCCCGAACGAAAATAGATACCAACTCATTCAAACCAGTGTCACTGCACGAGAGTTTTGTGAGTGATGGAATGTCGCAGAAGAAATGATGAATTACACGATCTTTGCAGAATGGCAATGTCGATGTGTAAACAGTTTGCACAAAAGCGTTAAAAAATCCACAACTCCAAGACACCACTGTCAGTCTTATACAGAAGGAAGGAATCATGACAGCAGAGTACGTCAAAGGTTGACATATAGCAACATATCTGTCGTAGGCCATAACTGAGAGAAGCGCACATGCTGCACTCCCCAGGCCAACAAAGAAAAACATTTGAGTAAAGCACCCAACAAAAGTGATAGTTCTGTTTTCTTGTAGAAAGTTTTTCAATGTATTGGGAGTTGTAGCTGTAGTATAGAATAATTCCAAAAAGGCTAGGTTGGCCAGGAAAAAGTACATTGGTTTGTGCAATTCAGAGTCTAAACGAATTATAAGAATGACTGTGAGATTCCCAATTATTGTCATACTATATATAACAGAAAATGCCACAAACAGAACTTTCTCAAGTGCTGGAGCTGATACCAAACCCAACAAGACAAATGTGTCCACATGTGTAATGTTAATGATTTGCTGTGTGCTCAGCCTTGAAACCATGAACCTGTAAAAGATGAATATATGTAATATATTAAAACCATGATGCTTTCTTATACATGCAACAATTCATACTTATACAAGCTCCAGTACAGACTGAGAGAGAAAATCGACCTTGATTCCATACTGTATTTTCAGTTTACATCTCTGGGTTTTAATGCTCTTAGGTTTTATTTTGTAGCAGACATTTTTGTTCAATTGTTGATTGCAGTTGAAATGAACCATTATTCACTTGTATTTAAGTGGAGTCACTTTTATAGTTTCTTTTTTAGACAGAATCCAAAAGAGAATAATTAAATTGAATTATAATCATTTCTCCAAAGTGCTGTTGTGTCCTTATTTTTTAATAGATGAGGGACTCGTTAATTTTGAGAGTTACAAGTGGCAAATAGATAACAAACTTAACTAACAGCTTGAAGTGTTATTAAACCCACAGTAGTAAAATCAGTCTGTATACGCAGTAAAGCATGCTTGTGACTCTATTGGGACCTAAGAGACAATGTCTTTGCAATGTGTAAAAAGGCTGTTTGATCCTGTCTTCTCTGATCCTCCCCTTCTTCTACTGTCCCCAATCCATTTGCTGATAGTACAGAGGTCTAGGAGTCACTCTGCACATGCTCAGTTCAGTGTGTATGGCTAGAGAGTTTTTTTTTCTTTGGGAGGGTGCATGTGATCAGCACAGGCCAATCAGCACTGTTCAGAGAAAGGGTCAGGGGTCATGCAGCCTCAAAGGACAGTCATAGCAGAATGAATACTCCTACTACAAGCTTTAACCAGTGCTCAGCTGGACACTGCCAATGTACATGCTACTGTGGACACAATGGCAATATGGGGCAAACAGCAAGAATGAAAAAATTCAAGAAAGAATAAAAAAAAAATATATAGCGTCCTGCCCAAAGTACATAGGGTACCTTTGGGTCTTCAAAGGATCTTAAGGGGTTACCTTAAAAATATATTTGTTTAAATATATTCTTCATATTTTTTTTTAACATATAAAAAAGTAATTTTAACATATATTTTTACATATATTTGTAAATGCATTACAAAAATGTAGATTTGTATTTTTAAAGACATACAGTATATTTGAAATGTATTTTTAAAAATATTTTTTATATATTTTGTAATAAACACATTTCAACATGCAGTGTGTATATATATATATATATATATATATATATATATATATATATATTGAATATGGCCAAAATTGTAGCATTTCAAATATATGGCAATATATTTGGGAAGAATATTTTTAAAATATATTTAAAATATATTTTTCTTCCATGTGGGACAGCAAGCTAGAACTGTACTGTTCCCTTTGAACAACAGAGTGTGATATCCTAGATAGATTTTAGGATTGTGTTCCCAATGCAAGCTCATGAAAGCCCTCATTACAAGCGAATTATAGCGATCTATAGTAAACTTTGCTTTTTTTCCTTTAGCAAATTAGGCCCCAAAGAGAACCAAGTGTAGGTGACAGGCAAGAACATCTGTCCATGTTTGTTGATCACACTGCTGTAGCAGTCTAAGACAGGACTCGACATATCCTAGGGCACCATGGTGACAAGAAATTGTGTCCTGGCGCCTGGGCTTTTGTCAGCTGTCCGCTGTCAGGCACTGGGATGCCGCTTCACTGATCCAGAGATTTGAAATAAATCTAGGCTTAATCTCCTATCTGTACCTCTCAGTACATGAACAAGAGGCATTCTAATTGGTCAGCACCATCACATGGACGGCATTGACCAATCAGAATCCAGCTAGCCTGTCCTGTCAGTGGTGGAAGGAGAGGAGAGAAAGCTGTGGGGATTTCCAATCCCAGGACCGGTGAAGCTGTCCCAATGTCTGACAGTGGGGGATCGCGGATCGTGAGACACTGGTACAACCGGACTAGGGAGGATGGGGAGGGGGTCCAGTGTAAGCTCACCTTACAGATTTTCTGAAGAGGTGAACTTACACTTTTCAGTGTGTCACCCCGGCCCCCTCTTCTCTTCCCTTCCCTTCTTTTCTCTTTTCTTCTCCTGATTTAAAAAAACTGGCTCCTAACTTTTTTAGCTGGCTCATAGATTCAAAGCAAATTTGTCAAGCCCTGGCCTAAAAAGATCACATCACAGATTTGCAGCAACAGAGGTATGAGATCAAATCTATGACCATGGTGCATTTAAAGGGAGAGAATAACAAAGAATTAAGTTTATTCCTTTCCTGAATCACATTTTTGGGGTCAAAACTGAGTGTTTCATAATATTAAATCTGGCGTGTAATAGCAATCCAGTCATAATGTTAGATATTCTCTGGTCAATTAGAGACTGATTGAAATAATAAAATATACATAAGTAATGTACAGAAACATAAATAGCCTAACATGGTATCAGTTTTATTTCATGAGTAAGAACCATTGCCTTTTTTTCTTTTTATTTGCTTGACTAGTGTAGAAGACCAAAGCAAATAAAACCACCCCAACCCGACTCTCTTGAAATACCCCTTCCCCCCAACTCTCCATATACCAATAAAGGAGACCAAACAATGTTGGAATAAAATGGCCTTCACTGCCTTTTATTAACAATTCAGCTTAACCTCCCTGGCGGTATGATTATTTCAGATTTTTGGTGCTGAAAGCGGTACCATTAGTTTGCATGGAAATATGTATTTTTTTTATTGTAGGCTGTAATTTTTAGGAATAACTCACTGAAATCTGTCTGAACAAGAGTCTAGTAAACACCCCGGGTATGATAAAACTTGAAACACAAAATCATAAATTATAATTTAATAAATCATCATAAAAAATAATAATCTAATAATAATAAATTTAATTCAATAATATAATCAAACCAAAAACACTGAAATTTGAAATATAGAGCCACGTTCGCACATCGCTGAGCAAAGTCGCAGAATCGTTTTCAGTATCTGATGAGGAATTTCCCCACAAATCATTATCACTCAATTCTGCAAGTGGTTCTGATTTACTATCGCTGTTCTCTAGCTGGTCTAAAATCGCTTTTGACCTAAAGGGACACTTTTTGGACACCATGGACTTTTTTAAGTTTCCAGGCAGAAAGAACAGTCAAAATGCAGGCAGGGTACAGGACAAAGCAGTAGGGACAAAATGTATGTGAAATGGTTTGAAACAGCAATGTTTTACTATGTAATATTCGTTTACAAAAAAATGAAATCTTTTAACATTTTAAATTTGCCGCCGGTTCCGGCACCCGTACGTCCCGACGTTACAGGGACCGGAACACAGAAGCCGGATGCCGGCATCGGCCGGAGGAGATGGCCGGGGGCGCTGCAGGGGACACATCGTGGGAGCGAAGGACAAGGTAAGCGCTGCAGGGACTCCCTGAGCAAAACCGCATGGTAAGCCCGAGTGTAGCTCGGGGTTACTGCTCTTGGTACTGAAATTTTACCCCGAGCTACACTCGGGAATACTGCCAGGGAGGTTAAATCACAAAAACATTCCTTAAAACAGAAACATACAGGATAAGTAGTTGGTCTACAAAGGCACCAAACAATATTGATATCCCTCTGCGAAACCTTAACCATATTTTCTACTTTCTGTCATAAAACATGATTAGGGCAGTGTCTCACTTTTCATTTTGATTTATTATTCACAATGAGACTAGACAAGGCTGTCCTCTATCCCCTATGATCTTTGTTCTAACTCCTGCACCAACTGTTCAACATGTCTGTAATAACCCAGACATTTCTGGTTTACTTTCATGAGGTCATCACCACAAAATTGCAGCAAATGGCAATGACCTTCTTTTTTACAGATCCCACCCTCCAATCCTATCATCCTATTTACAAGAACTACGGACATATGGCTCCTTGTCAAACTTCAAAGGTAATCTGTGAAAATCAGAGGCTTTAAACATAACCCTAGAAGAAACTACTTTGAAGACCCTCCGCCCTATTTTTCAATTCTGGTGTGCAACCCAGTCTATCAAATACCTGGATACACACATACCAGCATATCCCAGTTTGATATTTAAACTAAATGTTCACCTACTTTCAAATTCTTTGAGGAAGAACCTTGGTGTTTTGAGTAAGCTTGCATTTATTTGGTTCAGGAGGTACTGTATAATGTTTTAAAAATGAACATGATACCCCAGCTGCTATACTGCCAGGATCTGTGCCATTACTTGGGTCACCTGCTGGTGGCACTGTGGTTCCCAGAGTCAAAGGGCACAGTTCTGGTGGTAACCAGTGGGTGTCTCCCAGCAGTTGGACTTTCCAAGTAATTAGGTTGCATCTGATGTGGGCTGCTGGGAGCTATATAAGCCATAACTGAGGTTCAGGACTTCAGTATTATGTCAGGGATGCAGGCATCCAGCAAGGATAATTAGATCAGTTGGCTGCATGTTAAGGAATAAGGAATCAAACTGAATAAGATTAAAATAAGTTTATTGAGACAAACAACACACTACCAACACCAACATCTGTATACCATAAACAATGCAAGTGACAAATTAAATGTGATTATGCAAACCCCAAATAACAACCTAACTAACTATATACAAAATGGAGGGAACACAGGAAAAAATCAGGACAGGGACAGGAGACAAAGGGAGCATACAGCCAGTTACTAGGAGTAGGAAGCAGGATACAGGGAACAGGTCACTGGAGCAGGTGTTAGGGTCAGGTACAAGGATCAGGAACAAGGCTCAGGCAGGTGTGGCTTGCAGGAAAAATACTGAAGCCCTGAACCTCAGTTATGGGTGGGCTTATATAGCTCCCAGCAGCCCACATCAGGTGCAGACTAATTACTTGGACAGTCCAGCTGCTGGGAGACAACCCCTGGTGACCACCGGAACTATGCCCTTTGACTCTGGGAGCCACAGTGCCACCAGCAGGTGACCCAAGTAATGGCACAGATCCTGACATACACCTGCTGCAGACAATACCCATACATATCCCCAGTGCTTTTTTTTTCTTTTACACACTATAACTTCAGATTTCATCCACTTTATTTGGCAGGGCAAAATACCTCACATTAGCAGAGACATCTTGATCAAGGGTGGTGTGGGATTACCAGACCCAGCATATTGGTGCTGGCACAGTGAGTTTAAACTTTGGGTCTCTTTAGAACAAGATTGCTCGCCTATACCATTAGCTGGAATACCATGGGCAGGACAAGTCCCTAAAAATTTGCATAAACATCCATTGATAGGCCCAACACTGGTGAGATGGACAGATACTTTTCCCATCTCAATATTCAGAGCATTCCCTCCTCTATGTCTCCTATTTTAGGACACCCTGAGATCTGTTCAGGCCGTATTTTCACCGAGGAGTCATAAGAGCAGCAATGTTCTTATCTATTACAGGATGGAGAAGTTTTCCATTTCTACTGCTTATGAAGGTCAGTGACTGGTGCCAACACCAGTTATCCCATTTTCTGCACTCTCTACTCAAATCCCAACACTTTACCCAAAAGCTGTCACCATTTGAATTTCTTATGAATGCACACTCTCAGACTGACTCAGACTTTTCAAGCAAATGGAAGAAGGGCCTATAACTCATATTCACAGAGGATCAAAAGAACAGGATTTGGTTTTTTGCCCATAAGGCCACTATCTGCAACAAATATCAGGGGATCTCCTACAAGACTGTCACCAGATAGTATAGGACACCATGGGGTTTATTTACTAAAGCTGGAGAGTCCAAAATCAGACTCCCTTCTGCATAGAAACCAATCAGCTTCCAGGTTTCATTGCCAAAGCTTCATTGAACAAGCTGAGATAAGAGGCTGATTGGTTTCTATGCAGAAGGGAGTCTGATTTTGGACTCTCCAGCTTTAGTAAATAAACCCCCATTAGTCATCGCTAAACATTTTCCATGGTGCCACTTTTTGGCAATGAGGAACACATACAGGTTCACTTTTAGATATTGTTTTGGACTGTTCGGCACTAAAATCCTTCTGGCAAACAATTATAGAGATAATTCAGCAACTTACAGGCCTTTCCCATCTGATAAACCCAAGGCTGTACTTCTTACAGCCATGTCTTTAAAAAGATGTCATCGCAGCCCTCATGATCAAACAATTGCATTATTAGGAAGAATTTAAATGTCAGATAAATATAAACAACTGCTTTAGGAGTCTATCTTCTCTCCATGGATGCTCTGACACCTTTTTTTATTGTTTCCTAACCATTATTATTATTATTATACAGGATTTATATAGCGCCAACAGTTTGCTCAGCACTTTACAATATAACGGGAGACAATACAGCCACAATACAGTTCAATACAAGAGGGTTAGGAGGGCCCTGCTCCTTGGAGTTTACCATGGGCTCAGGTATCAACAGAAACAAATTGGTGTATATCTACTGTACCCCCTTGGGCTGGAGCCCCCCTTCCTCTATTCTTTCTATCCCATAGTCCTACTTCCCAGATTTATGACTCAGGGATTTCTTTCAAGCTAATTTTTTAAAAATATGAGTTCGGATTTATCCCCCTTCCTGACCAGGCCATTTTTTGCGTTATGGAGATGAGTTAATTTAACTGACAACTGCGCGGTCATGCAACGCTGCACCCAAATGAAATTTACATCCTTTTTTTCCCACAAATCGAGCTTTCTTTTGGTGGTAAAAACAAAAAAGACCGTCAATTTTGAAGAAAAAAAAACAATATTTTTGACTTTTTGCTATTAAACATGTCCAGTAAAAAAATTTTAAAAAATCAAATTTCATCATAAATTTAGGCCAAAATGTATTCTGCTAAAAAAGTCTTTGCTAAAAAAAATCCCAATCGTGTAAACTAATTGATTTACGTGAAAGTTCTAGCGTTTGCAAATGGTGTTATAGATACTGGAATTTAATTTTTTTTTTACTAATGGCGCCGATCAGCGACTTATAGTGGGACTGCGGTGGGCATTCTGATAATGGGGGGAACTGACTTGGTGTCACTGACATCCCCAATGACACCAATACAGTGATCAGTGCTAAAAAAAAAAAAAGCACTGACACTGTACTAATGGCACTGGGCAGGAAGGGGTTAACATTTGGGGCGATAAAAGGGTTAACTGTGTGGAGGGAGTGTTTTACTGGTGGGCGGTGTGTTGGTGCTTCGCTGTAAGCACACTGCTCTGGATGGCTATTCTGTGCACAGCCATCCAGAGCAGGGTGCCTGAGCCGACAGGGAGGAGGACTGTTAGTAAACAAAGCAGCCCTTCTCCCAGTCGGCGATCCTCAGTAAACACCGGGCGCCAGGACCCGGTGATTGACAGCCGCACCCACGCATGCAGTGCAGGTAGGGCGCGTGCACAGCTCGCGAGTGCCCCCTACCTGGAAATTCAAAATCATGTATATATAAGTGATTTTGCACACCCCTGCCACCCTATAGTAGTATATCTGCTATAGAGTGGCGGAGAAGCGGTTAACCAAATGTTAAATGCCAACTGTGCTCTTAATATATGTTACTGTTCTGATATTATTTTGCATGCCATAGTGTTATGTATGAATATACTATGTAAAGTGACCAGCCGCCCTGTACATTTAAGTGTACGAGGTGAAATTTTGTAAATTTGTCTCTTTACTTTGTATTATGTGATTGCGGATGTGATTGGTTTTCTATTGTTTTGGTGAAGCTGTCAACTAAATAAAATTTTTAAAAAGAAATACAAATTTCAGTGTTATGTCAGAGACAAGTGCCAAAAATATTGTACGTCACTGCACGTCATGTCACCAGAAGCTGTTCTACTATGCTGCAATCGAAGATGAGGCAGGTTTTATCATAAATATAATATAAATAATTTAGGTCAGAAATATTGTACAGACCCCATAATCAGCACTGAAGCAGTTTAAGAAAGATGCATTTAAAAATGTACTTACACAGAATGCAGCTTTTCATTCCAAAAACAGACACCTAACTATATATTTGCCACATAAAAAAGGAAGACATATTGTACGGACTACATTTGTTTGCTATTTATGCACTGCACTTTGAACTAGCAATTGCGTGATCATGCAACACTGTACCCAAATTTATAACATTTTTCACACAAATAGAGCTTTCTTTTGGTGGTATTTGATCACCACTCAGTTTTTTAGTTTTATTATATAAACAAAAAAGAGACCCAAATTTTTTTTAAAAAAAACTATATTTTTTACTTTCTGTTGTAAAACATTTCCAACAAAATGTTCTATAAATTTAGGCCAAAATGTATTCTGCTTGTTTTTTGGTAAAAAAAAATCCCATTAAGTGTATATTATTATGTTTGTTTAAAAGTTACAGCATCTACAAACTATATGCTGGAATTTTTATCTATTTATTTTTTTATACTAGTAATGGCAGCAATCAGCGACTTATAGTGGAACTGTGATAGTGAGGCGGGCAATATGACACTAACTGACACTTTGTGGAAACTGACTAACTGCCACTGACATCACCAGTGACATTAATAAAGTGATCAGTGCTAATAATATAAACTTTTCACAGTACTGACACTGGTTGGGAAGGGGTTAACATCTTGGGGTAATAAAGTGGTTAATTGTATGCATAACAAGTGTTATTATGTGTAGTATGTGCTGCTTTTCACTACAGATCATGTCCAGATCTCAGGGTGGTGCTGGGGTGGGCTGAGCCCTCCCAGTTTTCAGTTTTTCCCCCCGACATTGTACCTGGCCTCCTTAGCTCCTTATCCCCTTCTTGCAAGATGGGCAGCCTGGTGCAGTGTACTGAGAGTAGTGAAGTCCAGACAGCGGCAGACAGTGGTAGAGAGGAGAGAGCCAGGAAGAGGTGCAGGTTGGGCTGTCCTGTGCCCTCCCCCTCCTGTCAGGGGAGTGCTCCTCCATACAACAGATCACACAACATTGCTAGATCGGGACTGTAGACACGCGGTATGATTACCCACCCCATACCCATATTTCCTATTGCCAAGAGATGAGCAGACATTTGAGGAGGTAGGGGTATGTAGTCAAACTGTGAGCAGCCCTATCTAAGGCTAGGTTCACACATATGCAGTTTGCATTTGGTCTGTTCCTGCACATGTGTGTTTGCCACATTTTTGCCACATTTTTTATGCGTTTCGCGGGTTTTTTTTCCAAATGCAAAATGCATCAAAAATGCATCAAAAACACAAAAAAAGTATAGGTTCATACCAATGCATTTTCCATAGCGTTTTGCATTTAGCCCCTAAAAGACGTCTTTTGATGACGAAATGCGCCGGGTGGAGCCTCCTTCTAATGTCATCGTGCTGTCAGCCATCTTGGAAGTGGTTCTTTTGAATGCTTTAAAGCACTCTATAGTTTGCAAGTAGGATTTTATTTTGCGCAAATAAAGGACTGTCAAACTTACTGAACTATGAGAGGCATGTTTTTTTCTTTTATGATATTATTTGGCATCGTTTTGGAGTTCACATTTTGATTCAAGAGGCCTGGGACATTCCTGATTTGGGTATGGCATGGAGAACTGGATGATATCCTATATTGCAATGCTGGTTGAGACCCCCTATAATTAGGGGTCTCAGCTTCTGGTAAGCCTCCATTTAGTATTTACTTGGTGATTGTGCACATATTGGTGAATATTTGGAGAATTAGAATCTACAACATCAATATTATTTTTACAGTATTGAGATATGGCTTTACTATTGGTCTTAGAACTTCATATCCATACGGACTTACTGTCTGTTCGCATGGACTATACATCACTGTCCTTCTGTTTTCTGCTCATTTGATCACTTTTTTTGTGTATATGTGGTTTTATAGTGAACATGTGCGATAAGTGAATTTCCTATTATATGTTACTATTTGTCACTATTTGCATATGGAGGCTGTGTTTGTAAAGGAATCTGATCTCAGCTCTGTGCTGTGTGAGAAGAAGATCTGAGTACCCAGGCTATGTGCAGTGTGTGTATGATAGGAGGAGCTCTGCTGAGTGCTCTGCCAGCAGTGACCCTGTCCTCTTCTCTGCTGACAACTGTCTTCTGCCTTGCTGACCCCTTTACACTGCCCTGCTGACCCCTGTCCTCTGCACTGCTGATTCCATTCTGTGTTCTGCTGACCTCATATCCTCTGTTCTCCACCCTACTGACTCCTGTCATTATTTATCAGTAATGAAAGTGCAATCTAAAAATATGAATTCACATAGATACCTATATATAATAAGAGTGAAAAATAAAAATATATGTGCATACAGTCCATGATACTTTCAGATATAATTGTACTAAAAGTTCATCAACTTTTCTGCATAGGTACAATCTCCTAAGGCTCAAATATTCCACTTAGGATCATAGGTGATATACTGTCTTCCCATTCACCACCGTGCTCTCAAAGCGCTCACTAGAGATGAGCGAATTATTCAAAAATTCGATTCGGCTGATTCGCCGAATTTGCGGGAGAAATTCGATTCGATGCGAATTTATTCGCTGCAAATTTAACTAATTAAAAGGGTTTCTAGGCTTCAGAGAGCCTTTATATTAGTGCAGAACACTGTACCTTTAATTTAAATGCCCTTGGAGTCTGCTGGGGAAGAGAAATAATACTGTCAGTCAGTATGACATGCAGATGAGTGCCGTCGATCTTAGAATCACTGCACACTTCACTCATTTGGGCAGTCACGGGGCACGACGAAGAAGAATGAAAAGAAGAAGAAGAAGAATGAAAAGAAGAAGAAGAAGAAGAAGAATGAAAAGAAGAAGAAGAATGAAAAGAAGAAGAAGAAGAATGAAAAGAAGAATGAAAAGAAGAAGAAGAAGAATGAAAAGAAGAAGAAGAAGAATGAAAAGAAGAATGAGAAGAATGAAAAGAAGAAGAAGAATGAAAAGAAGAATGAAAAGAAGAAGAAGAATGAAAAGAAGAAGAAGAAGAATGAAAAGAAGAATGAAAAGAAGAATGAGAAGAATGAAAAGAAGAATGAAAAGAAGAAGAAGAATGAAAAGAAGAATGAGAAGAAGAATGAAAAGAAGAATGAGAAGAAGAATGAGAAGAATGAAAAGAAGAATGAGAAGAATGAAAAGAAGAATGAAAAGAAGAAGAAGAATGAAAAGAAGAAGAAGAATGAAAAGAAGAAGAATGAAAAGAAGAAGAAGAAGAATGAAAAGAAGAATGAAAAGTAGAAGAAGAATGAAAAGAAGAATGAAAAGAAGAAGAAGATTGAAAAGAAGAAGAAGAAGAATGAAAAGAAGAATGAAAAGAAGAATGAACTATATTACTATATCAGTCTCTAATGGATGCTGGAGAGTTAAACCCCCTCACACCTGCTGTGCCCATTATGAGGGGTTCCCACCATCCCTGTGCTGAGGTTCTGGGTATGCATACCTGCTGTGCCCATTATGAGAGGTTCCCACCATCCCTGTGCTGAGGTTCCAGGTCTGCACACCTGCTGCGCCCATTATGAGAAGTTCCCACCATCCCTGTGCTGAGTTCCTGGGTCTGTACACCTGCTCTGCCCATTAGGAGGAGTTCCCACCATCCCTGTGCTAAATTCCTGGGTCTGTACACCTGCTGTTCCCATTATGAGGGGTTTCTACCATCCCTGTGCTGAGGTCCCAGGTCTGCACACCTGCTGCGCCCATTACTAGGGGTTCCCACCATCCCTGTGCTGAGGTTCTGGGTATGCACACCTGCTGTGCCCATTATGAGGGGTTCCCACCATCCCTGTGCTGAGGTTCCAGGTCTGCACACCTGCTGCGCCCATTATGAGAAGTTCCCACCATCCCTGTGCTGAGTTTCTGGGTCTGTACACCTGCTCTGCCCATTAGGAGGAGTTCCCACCATCCCTGTGCTAAATTCCTGGGTCTGTACACCTGCTGTTCCCATTATGAGGGGTTTCTACCATCCCTGTGCTGAGGTCCCAGGTCTGCACACCTGCTGCGCCCATTACTAGGGGTTCCCACCATCCCTGTGCTGAGGTTCTGGGTATGCACACCTGCTGTGCCCATTATGAGGGGTTCCTACCATCCATGTGCTGAGATTCCGGGTCTGCCCACCTGCTTTACCCATTATTAGGGGTTCCCACTGTCCCTGTGTTGAATTCCTGGGTCTGTATGTACACCTGCTGTGTCCATTGTGAGGGATTCCCACCATTCCTGCACTGAGTACCTGAGTCTGTACACCTGCCAAAAGAAAGTTTCAGGATTTTGAAGGAGCAAAATACAGTAATACTGGAACAAAAATGAGCTGCGTGGTGGAGTTGCCAGAAGAAGAAGAAGAAGAAGAAAAGAAGAAGAAGAAGAATGAAAAGAAGAATGAAAAGAAGAAGAAGAAGAATGAAAAGAAGAAGAAGAAGAAGAATGAAAAGAAGAAGAAGAAGAAGAATGAAAAGAAGAAGAAGAAGAATGAAAAGAAGAATGAGAAGAATGAGAAGAATGAAAAGAAGAAGAAGAAGAATGAAAAGAAGAATGAAAAGAGGAAGAAGAATGAAAAGAAGAAGAAGAAGAATGAAAAGAAGAATGAAAAGAAGAATGAAAAGAAGAATGAAACGAAGAAGAAGAATGAAAAGAAGAATGAGAAGAAGAATGAAAAGAAGAATGAGAAGAAGAATGAGAAGAATGAAAAGAAGAATGAGAAGAATGAAAAGAAGAATGAAAAGTAGAAGAAGAAGAATGAAAAGAAGAAGAAAAATGAAAAGAAGAATGAAAAGAAGAAGAAGAAGAATGAAAAGAAGAAGAAGAAGAAGAAGAATGAAAAGAAGAAGAAGAAGAATGAAAAGAAGAATGAAAAGAAGAATGAGAAGAATGAAAAGAAGAAGAAGAAGAATGAAAAGAAGAATGAAAAGAAGAAGAAGAAGAATGAAAAGAAGAAGAATGAAAAGAAGAAGAAGAAGAATGAAAAGAAGAATGAGAAGAATGAAAAGAAGAAGCAGAAGAATGAAAAGAAGAATGAAAAGAAGAAGAAGAATGAAAAGAAGAAGAAGAAGAATGAAAAGAAGAATGAAAAGAAGAATGAGAAGAATGAAAAGAAGAATGAAAAGAAGAAGAAGAATGAAAAGAAGAATGAGAAGAAGAATGAAAAGAAGAATGAGAAGAAGAATGAGAAGAATGAAAAGAAGAATGAGAAGAATGAAAAGAAGAATGAAAATAAGAAGAAGAAGAAGAATGAAAAGAAGAAGAAGAATGAAAAGAAGAATGAAAAGAAGAAGAAGAAGAATGAAAAGAAGAAGAAGAAGAATGAAAAGAAGAAGAAGAAGAATGAAAAGAAGAATGAGAAGAATGAAAAGAAGAAGAAGAATGAATGAAAAGAAGAATGAAAAGAAGAAGAAGAAGAATGAAAAGAAGAAGAAGAAAAATGAAAAGAAGAATGAGAAGAATGAAAAGAAGAAGAAGAAGAATGAAAAGAAGAATAAAAAGAAGAAGAAGAATGAAAAGAAGAAGAAGAAGAATGAAAAGAAGAATGATAAGAATGAAAAGAAGAATGAAAAGAAGAAGAAGAATGAAAAGAAGAATGAGAAGAAGAATGAAAAGAAGAATGAGAAGAAGAATGAGAAGAATGAAAAGAAGAATGAGAAGAATGAAAAGAAGAATGAAAAGAAGAAGAATGAAAAGAAGAAGAAGAATGAAAAGAAGAATGAAAAGAAGAAGAATGAAAAGAAGAAGAAGCAGAATGAAAAGAAGAAGAAGAAGAATGAAAAGAAGAATGAAAAGAAGAATGAGAAGAATGAAAAGAAGAAGAAGAATGAAAAGAAGAATGAAAAGAAGAAGAAGAAGAATGAAAAGAAGAAGAATGAAAAGAAGAATGAAAAGAAGAATGAGAAGAATGAAAAGAAGAATGAGAAGAATGAAAAGAAGAATGAAAAGAAGAAGAATGAGAAGAAGAATGAAAAGAAGAATGAAAAGAAGAATGAGAAGAATGAAAAGAAGAATGAAAAGAAGAAGTATTCCAGTACAGCAAAAAGTGTATCTGCAGAGAGCTCCGCTATTTCTGACAGTTCTCTGACAGTTCCTTCACATGTACAGCGGTTGAAACATTGTATCTGTTTCCGAATAAAAACATCTGTATCCTAAATGGAAACAAATAGATACAATGTTTCAACCGCTGTACATGTGAAGGAACTGTCAGAGAACTGTCAGAAATAGCGGAGCTCTCTGCAGGGACACTTTTGCCGGCTGATCGGGAAAAATCCGATTCGTGCACCCGAAGTTGGCTAATATTCGGATTCGGCACGAATCGAATTTTTCCTGAAATTCGAAACGAATTCCACTTTGCCTGGTTCGATTCGCTCATCTCTAGCGCTCACCTTAAAGATTTCACCTAAAAGGTCAAAAAAATAATGTGTTGTTTACAGTAGATGTCTCTCTGGTTCACTCACTGCCACCTGTGGGCTTGTAATGGGATATCTCTCACTCATCCAGTCTACTAGGGTGCCTGTGTCTTCTATGGCCATTTTTGACAAAAGGCTGATGAGAAAACTGACTTTTATATGGCGGGGGCTGGCACAGTTACAAAGATGTATTATTGGCCATACTATGCTACCTAACCACAGTTCATGAAAAGCATGATGGGAGTTAGGTTTGTAGGCAGCTGCAAACAAGCTCAGTAGCTCACCATTTCCCCGAATAAAGAGTCAAATTCTACCTCAAACTGAACTCAAATCTCATCCTTAGTCTGTTATAAGTTTTGCCTTTTCTTACAATATGTGGGCAGATTGTACAGTAAAAATACTCTTGTTCGTCTATTTCTGACTTTTATCTCTCATTTTCAAAACATTGTACAGTCATATCTCATTTAAAAACCAGGTTGAATGCACATGATCAGTTTATCAAATATTGAACAGGAAAAAAATAAAAGAGCATACATAGAACTCACTAAAAAGTAGAGAAAAGAAAGTTTTTATGTGGATCATGAGATTGCTATTTAATGTGTATTTCAACCCAAGAACAAAATCTTTTACATGCAGTGGCTACTATACAGTACTTTACAATAAAATATAACTGTAATCACTATATTGCTTGGTGTTGTCCAGTACACTGGTTGTTTACAGAGAAGCTGCCCTCTATAATATACTTGCAGGGTATGTTGCATATGTGCCATTAAACTGTGGACAGCATGTCTTCTAGGTTCCTGGGTTTTGGATTTGGTTACCGTCCAAGAGACTATTATGTGTTAAACTGGGTTTCCTAGAGTATGCTCTCAATAATCATTTTAATTAGTTGGCTATAGGAAAAACAAATGTTTACATGTGTAACCATCTTGTTAAGGTAATTCAAACTTTCCACCCCTATCCGCAGGTTATGCTTAAGTGATATAAAATGTTCCTTAGTGCTCTTTGAACATCCTTATTCCTAAAACTGTATAATAAAGGATTTATAAGAGGAGTGACCACAGCATACACCAGAGAAAATATGTGATCATTATGAAATGAATGAGAAGATGGACGGAGATAAGTTAAGATGCCTGTCCCAAAGAAGATGCAGACCACCAAGAGATGAGAAGAACAAGTGGAGAAGGTTTTTTTCTTTCCACTGGCGCTGGGGATCTTGATTACTGCCCGAATAACAAAGATGTATGAGATTAGAGTTAAAACAAAAGAGCCAACAAGCACACCGCCACCAAAAAAATAGACCACCAATTGGTTAATGTAAGTTTTCTTGCAAGACATCTTCAGAAGTGATGGAAGCTCACAGAAATAATGTCTAATAAGGCGGTCATGACAATAGGGTAATGTCGCTGTAAGAACAGTGTTCACTACTGATGTTATAAATCCAATAGTCCAGCAAATGATTATCATGTAGAAGCAAACTGATCTGTTCATGATTGCAGTATACAACAAAGGTTGGCATATGGCTACATATCTGTCATATGCCATGATACCAAGCAGAATGCATTCCGAGCCTCCCAAAATTAAGAATGTAAACATCTGGGCGAAGCAACCTACAAATGAGATTCTTTTATCTTCATTTAGTAGATTAGCTAAAGTATTTGGAGTGATCGCTGTAGTGTACAATAATTCAATTATAGCGAGGTTCACTAAAAAGAAGTACATGGGTGTGTGAAGATGAGAATCAAAGCTGACGACAGTTATAACCATTGAATTTGCAGCTATGGTCATAATGTAAGTAATAGTGATTGCCATGAAAACCCATGCCTGGTATGCTGGTAAAGTCACTAAGCCTAGGAATAGAAATCCATCGACAAATGTGATATTATTTTTCATCGCATTCTCTTTATACCTTTTTGTTTCATAAAGAAAACAAGAAATATACTTTAGCATGTGTAATCTTTGTATGTGTAAAGAAAATTATTAGGTATTTAAAGTGGCCCTGTCGGCAGAATTACATTGGTCATGAAGTTGTGCCAGTAAAAGAAGATAGAAAATATAATCTTTCCCATTGCCGGTTCCTCTAAATGTCACTGCATTAATGAGAAAGTTTCTGCTAGAGTCTTTACAGAAACTGACACTCCCATAAATATTGATCTCCTGTGTCCCATGAAAGACATGAAAGATCAACACTCCCAAAAGGTGGTGAATGCCAAAGACCCGTGTCTTTTTTCAACCTTATCAGCTATGGTATGTAACTGCAGCACTGGAACAGAAAAGAGATAGGAGACAGAGGCACCAGAAAAGGTGAGTATACTACCTCTTCTTTCACACGAACTGCAACTTTTATTTCTTCATTTTTTCTTCCTAATTTTTTTTTGTTAATTCTGATTCATGATCTATTTTGTAGGGTTCCTTCCTCCTGCTCCCTAGCATTTAATTCCATAACAAGCCATTGGGTAATTTAGAATTTAGACATCCCTACTAAACTGGAATATCAGCAATTTTGCTTAGTGTGGAATAAGAAAAGTTTATAATCTCTGTCAAATTATCCCTGTTCTTGTTGGGGAAGCTTGCCCTAAGGCAAGCAATAGACGGTGCAAATTTCTTTCCTGCATCCACGGGTCAGTCGTCCCCACTGGGAGAAGAAAATGGGGTTGATTTGCAAAAGTTAAATAGACTGTGCACTGCAAGTGCAGTTGCTCTAGATCTGAGGGGAACATGAAAGGAAAATAAAAAAACAGCATTTTTGCTTGCACATAATTGGATAAAAGAAATCAGGAGAGCTTCGCCTCATTTCAGAGCTTCCCTTCAGATCTAAAGCAACTACACTTGCAGTGCACAGCCTATTTACCTTTCGTACACGTGCCAAACACAAGGCCCATGGGCTGAATCCGGCCTGCCAGGCCATTTCATGTGGCCCTCGCACCTCTTGAGCAGCTGTGGTACCCCCCTTGTCTCAACAGTCAGCAGCAGAGAGGAGGACAGTACTCCTCCTACAGATCTTGCACCTCTCTGTGCAGCATCGGTACCCCCTTGTCTCTGCTTCCCCTGCTCCCAGCATTCAGCAGACTCCAGCAGCTGACTCCAGCCATCCCCTGGTCCTCTTCTAGACCCTTCACCTTCTTCATCCCAGTTCTGCCCCAGCTTCTTTCCAGCAGCAGCATAAGGCAAGGGGGTGCACTGTGATGTAAGGGAGGGTGGGAAGCCTCTTGACATCTGATGTAAGATGGGGGGATGTGGGGTTCTCTGGACATCTAGTCTTACAGATACATCTGACCCTTTGAGGTCAACCATAATCAGGGGCGGACTGACAACTCATTGGGCCCCTGGTCAATAGGGGATCATGGGGCCCCTGTGTCCTTGCCCAAACTCAAAAAAGCCTATGAAAAAGGTACCAAGGGCATCTCATGGGGCCCTCTACTGACCCCGGGCCCTCGGGCAGTGCCCGAGTTTCCAAATGGTCAGTCTGCCCCTGACCATAATACTGATGTGGCCCACAATGAAAATGAGTTTGACACCCCTGCTTTAGTAAGTAAACCGGAATGATTATTGCTAGCCACTATAATAGCCACTAGCAATAATCGCTTGTAAAATCTGGCAGGTTGGTTGTCGATTGATCAGCTTGGGTACATTCAGCCTGCCCATACATGGTTCAAATCTCAGTCGGTTCCTGCTGAAGCCACCGAGATTCGAATTGCCAATGACCAGCTTTACTTTTTGCACTGGAGGCCTTTGTATCCCAGAATGAAATTGAGGGGATAACTCCTCAATAGTATACAGTCAGCATATATTATTATCTACTCGGTTCAAAGCCAGGAAAAAACATTTTGACTAAAGTTCAATGTAAAAAGACACGGCAATCCAATGTGTTCTTTTGGAGAAAACACTGGCCAAGTTTTTTGTGCTTAAAGCAATATTAAACCAAAAAGCAAACTTTTTATTATATTGCAGCTTACCAAATCGTAGATGTGATGGCTGCATTCATCTTCTTTTTTCTTTCTTTTCATCTGGTGATTTGGCCAGTAAGTCTGTAATTTCTCAAAAGAAGAAGCTCTCTTGCAGATGTATCAGTTACAGGGATGAGGCAAACAATTTACTACTTACAGGGGTGCTCACAATGATCAGCTTTAATTTTTCAAGTAAAACATGTATCTCAAAATTAAGAAAAAAAAACTATTTCCTGTAGCTGCTTATAAAGAATTAACTGGAGTTTGGATCAATTTGTTTGTGTATCTATGTCTGCTAATACATCTAACACTTTCCTCCTCCATAACTGCCAGTGCTGCTGTCCAAAGGTATCCCCTGTGCTCTTTCATCCAGAGTGGAGGACACTGTAGTACAGGAGGTGTGTTACTGGCCAGATCACCAGGTGAAAACAGAGGAAAAGGCTAAAAAGGAAATGTAAGACTGGTAAGCTACAATACTCTATATTACATTTTTGGTTTTGGGTTTATTACTGCTTTAATTATCTGTGCAAAGATCTGTGCATCAACTTACAGCTGTATTCATCTTTTTGGAGATGTTTACTCATCAATATTGCAATGCATTCCATGCACCCTTTTCATCCAGGTCTCTCCCCTCTACTTATAAGACACAAATGTGCCTCTGCAGGATATCCTGAAAGTGTGTTTGCACATTATGGCTACACCGTTTAAAAGATCACCCATTTATCCTTTTTGAGACCTGATCTCTGATATTTTCATTTGCAATAATTATAGCAATCTCCTGTTATTGTGACTACCCATCCCACATATCTGTGTCAATGTGTTTTGCTTACTTCACAAGTTTCGTTAGGATACTGGCACATGTATACAGGGTTACCTTACTTATTGTACCCTTTATTCCACTTGCAGAAAACGTTCAGAAATTGTTACATTATAAACTACCAAGGGCGTGTTAGGTGGAGTTTTCATAGACCGCTAGGAACATTCTTTTTTCCAAACTAACACAGAAAAACCCTTACCTTGCACTCATGCATAGTAGAAAGTTATTTTTTTCTTTTTAACCCTTTTGGGATATCTCTTGTTAAGAAAAGTATACTGCCATGAGGCACTTTTCATTTACAAATATTGTATACCTTATGTGTTTGTACAGCTGAACCTTCCATTTTTGAAATGACAGGTACACATTAGTTGATATATCATTTGTGATGTATAACAGTTAATAATACTGTTAATATGGAATCTTCTCTCTAACTTTGGTGGATCAAATAGGTGTCAGGTTATTAGACATAAATAATAGGTTCATGGTAATCTACAGTATAATATAATTTAAAAAAACCCATTTTTTTTATTTATATATAAACAAAAAAAAAATACTTTTTACTTTCTGGTTGTGAAACATATCCAACTAAAAAATTAAAGAAATCAAATTTCTTCATAAATGTCGGCCAAAATGTATTCTGCTACATGTCAAATTAAAAAAATCCTAATGAGTGTATATTGATTAGTTTGCATGTAATTTATAGCGCCTACAAACTATGGTATATAAATACTGTACTTTTTTTTTTATACTACTAATGGCGGCGATCAGTGACTTATAATGGGATTGATGGCAATCTGACACTAACTGACACTGACTAACTGACATTGACATCGCCAGTGACATTAATACAGTGATCAATGTTACTACTAGGCACCAGCGGTCATTAAATGTCAGACTGTGGTCTGAACATTGACCGAGCGACACTCCTGTCCGGACTGTCAGCCTGCCAGTATAAAATGCCAGATCCCTGTCACTCAGCAGTCATTGGTTGCTGGGACTGTGGGTGTCCCAGTAACTAATGACATCACGTGTGTGCACTCTGATAGGCAACCACGATGTAAAGGGACATGCTGATAGGAAAATATGATGGAAAGGGGTACTTTGAATAGGACACCTGATGTAAAGGGGCACTCTGATGAGGACAACTGATGCAAATGTGGCACTCTGATGAAGAAATGTGATGTGAGGGGGACTTCTGGTGTAAGGGGGCACACTGGTGGGAGACACCAGATGTATGGGGGCCTTCTTCTGAAGACACCTGATGTAAGGGGGCACTCTGACGGGTACACCTAATATAAAGGATCACTCTGATGGCAACACCTAATGTAAGGGGGCACTCTGATGGGAACATCCTATATAAGGGGTCACTGTGATGGGGCAACCTTTACATAATGGGGATTTCTGAAGGGGACAAATGATGTAGGGGGGAAAATTGATGGGAGACACCAAATGTAAGGGGGCACTCTGATGGGGACACCTGATGTTAGGGAGCACTCTGACAGGAATACCTGATGTAAGGTGACACTCTGATGGGAACGCATTACTTAAGGGGGCACTCTGATTGGGACACCTGATATAAATTGTATATTTCTTATTTTGTGATTAGACATACAGCGACTACAATCTTTATGTGTCATAGCACAAACTTGAGATGTGGACCTCGGCTGGAAGAAAATTTCAGTTACTGGACTGCCTTGAATTTTAATTCAATACCCCTGTTACACACTGTCACTGTACTAATGGCACTGGCTGGGGGGGGGGTAACATCTGGGGCGATAAAGGGGTTACAGTGTGCCTAACTATGTGTAATGTGTGTACAATGTGCTATTTTTACTAAACAATTTCTAAGTTAATAATAATAAAAATAATAATATCCAAACAACATTGTGTGCCACAGTTTTGTTTAGGCAGTTGTCTGTAAATATACAGTTTGGGGTAACAACCCAAATATAATCATTCCTAAGCATACAAAGCTATGCTATACGGATAATTTTGTAAATAGAAATATACCAACTTGACAGTTTACATGAGAGGAATCCAGAAAAGTAGTGACACACATACTATTCATATCATCTATATTTAAAAATGTTGGATGAGGAGAATATTCTCATTTTATGAAAACAGACATCCAATTTTAATTTGAACAAACTTCACAGCTGCAAAAGAATGTGTCACTTCATTACATATTGAAGTCTATTTTGTGAATCATGCTAAACAATTTATAAATAGCTATACATAAAAGAAATGCATTTTTTAACAATAACATATGCATCTGAAAGAAAGAATCAATACTATATGCCTTACCTATTCAATACTCAGAATTGCACCATGTAGTCTGTATTGTGATTTCATTGCTCAATTATAGATATCTATCATGGATTTTGGCTTCCAGTGTGGAAAATCAAGCATCTACAGACTTATCATATATATCATTTTTATGTCACTAGGGGAATATGATGCTAAAAGGCACATTATACACCTACACTTTTTAATTACATAATCTTTTTCATTTTGTTAAAATGAAACTTTATTGGCTTTAAGTTTTTTTTTTTTTAATCTTTAACTTACAGCCATTCAGGGAATATGATGATGAGTCTGGAGGGAACAATCATTTAAATTTAGTTTTAAATAACATTAACCTTTTATTTAGTTAGGGAAACTTTTATGGCTGTGAGTCAGTTTTATGTTATTTCTGTAAAGTTTTTCAACCTTAAAACTGAAGTTTTGTATCTGTTTATTTCTTATATAGTACATATAAAACAATCTAGGTTTAAATACATCTGTGTGTCTAAATTGTACATTTAGCTTTAAAACAGTATGGTTATAACTAGAGATGAGCGAATCGAAGTATCCGAAGTGGAATTCGAGTCGAATATCGGAAAAATTTCGATTCGTGCCGAATCCGAAAAACAGCCTAATTCGGACGCGCGAATCGAAATTTTTCCGAAAATGGCGGCTGACATGTGCGGCGACGGAGCGGGGATGTCGGGGAAGGCGCGCAGACAAGGCGCGCTGCCCCATAATGCATTCCTCAACGACATGTGATCGCATCAGCCAATCAGCAGCCAGCCAGCCAGCACTGTGTAATGGTCGAGGTATATATAGCGGCCATTTTGGAAATCTTCATTTGCCTGCAGTCATTGAACAGAGGCAGACCGCTCTGTACTAGGGACAGGGACAGAGTTAGGGCCACAGAAACGAGAATTGGGGACAGAGAGAAGTTACTTAGGGACAGAGAACCATTACTCAGGGACACAGACTTGTTAATGAGGGCCACAGAATCGTTATTTAGGGACAAAGAAACGCTAGTTAGGGCCACAGAATTCATACTCAGGGACAGACAGAATTTTCACTCAGTGCCAGAGAATTGTTACTTAGGGCCACAGAAACGTTATTAGGGCCACAGAATTTTTACTCAGGGACAGACAGAATTGTTACTGAGTGCCAGAGAATTGTTACTCAGGGACAGACAGAATTGTTACTGAGTGCCAGAGAATTCTTACTCAGGGCCACAGAATTCATTCTCAGGGACAGACAGAATTGTTACTCAGGGACAGACAGAATTGTTACTGAGTGCCAGAGAATTGTTACTCAGGGACAGACAGAATTGTTACTGAGTGCCAGAGAATTGTTACTCAGGGACAGACAGAATTGTTACTGAGTGCCAGAGAATTGTTACTCAGGGACAGACAGAATTGTTACTGAGTGCCAGAGAATTGTTACTCGCACAGACACAAAATTGTTACTTGCACAGACACAGAATTGTTACTCGCACAGACAGAATTGTTACTCAGGGCCACAGAATTCATACTCAGGGACAGACAGAATTGTTACTGAGTGCCAGAGAATTGTTACTCAGGGACAGACAGAATTGTTACTGAGTGCCAGAGAATTGTTACTCAGGGACAGACAGAATTGTTACTGAGTGCCAGAGAATTGTTACTCAGGGACAGACAGAATTATTACTGAGTGCCAGAGAATTGTTACTCGCACAGACACAAAATTGTTACTTGCACAGACACAGAATTGTTACTCGCACAGACACAGAATTGTTACTCAGGGCCACAGAATTCATACTCAGGGACAGACAGAATTGTTACTGAGTGCCAGAGAATTGTTACTCAGGGACAGACAGAATTGTTACTGAGTGCCAGAGAATTGTTACTCAGGGACAGACAGAATTGTTACTGAGTGCCAGAGAATTGTTACTCGCACAGACACAAAATTGTTACTTGCACAGACACAGAATTGTTACTCGCACAGACACAGAATTGTTACTCAGGGCCACAGAATTCATACTCAGGGACAGACAGAATTGTTACTGAGTGCCAGAGAATTGTTACTCAGGGACAGACAGAATTGTTACTGAGTGCCAGAGAATTGTTACTCAGGGACAGACAGAATTGTTACTGAGTGCCAGAGAATTGTTACTCGCACAGACACAAAATTGTTACTTGCACAGACACAGAATTGTTACTCGCACAGACACAGAATTGTTACTGAGTGCCAGAGAATTGTTACTCAGGGACAGACAGAATTGTTACTGAGTGCCAGAGAATTGTTACTCAGGGACAGACAGAATTGTTACTGAGTGCCAGAGAATTGTTACTCAGGGACAGACAGAATTGTTACTGAGTGCCAGAGAATTGTTACTCGCACAGACACAAAATTGTTACTTGCACAGACACAGAATTGTTACTCGCACAGACACAGAATTGTTACTCAGGGCCACAGAATTCATACTCAGGGACAGACAGAATTGTTACTGAGTGCCAGAGAATTGTTACTCAGGGACAGACAGAATTGTTACTGAGTGCCAGAGAATTGTTACTCGCACAGACACAAAATTGTTACTTGCACAGACACAGAATTGTTACTCGCACAGACACAGAATTGTTACTCAGGGCCACAGAATTCATACTCAGGGACAGACAGAATTGTTACTGAGTGCCAGAGAATTGTTACTCAGGGACAGACAGAATTGTTACTTAGTGCCAGAGAATTGTTACTCAGGGACAGACAGAATTGTTACTGAGTGCCAGAGAATTGTTACTCGCACAGACACAAAATTGTTACTTGCACAGACACAGAATTGTTACTCGCACAGACACAGAATTGTTACTCGCACAGACACAGAATTGTTACTCAGGGCCACAGAATTCATACTCAGGGACAGACAGAATTGTTACTGAGTGCCAGAGAATTGTTACTCAGGGACACCTAATCGTTGAATTAAATAGTATGTCAGACAACATGCAGAGGAGTGGCAGAGGAGGCAATGTTTTAGGAGCGAGCAGACGTGGCAGCAGAGGAAGGGGTCGAGGCAGCAGTATTCGCAGCCAGAGGCCAGTGCTCCCGGTGTCATCCAGCGGTCGTGTCTCCACCGACAACCCTGCCGTCATTGATTGGTTGGCTCGGTCGTCTTCCTCTTCCCAGGTCACCTCTGACACCTACAGCCAACGGTCGGTGGGTACGTCAGACACAACCGTTAGTTGGCATGGCCCGGGAGCAAGCCCACTGAAATCACGTGTCCTCTACCTGCCCCTGTCCTTTGCTGTTCCCTCACCAAGCGAAGTATCGCATGCTGTGGGCTCAGCCCCACTGTACAGTGAGGAAGAGCTAACAGAGGGCGGTCAGGAACGGGGGGAGACATCGGCCTTTTCAGCAGCCAAGCGAACAAGTACTGGCGAGGAGAGTGGCTCGGTAGCCGGTCTAGAGACAGGTCTGTCTCCTGACCCAGACGCAGCCGAGGGGGCTAGTAGTGAGGCGGAGACCCTACTTGATGATGAGGAGGTTGATCGCACTTGGCAGCCTCGTCGTCATCAGGCAATTTCTTCCGCATCATCAGGAGAAGAGGGTGGCAGCTTGGCAGCGAGCAAAACAGTCGGTGGGTTGCCCAGGAGACAGCAGCAGGGTCGCATCAGTGTCAGTGGAGCCAAACGTCCACGGAGTAGAGCACCAGCTCCACTGCAGCCTACCACCACGGCCAGTAGTGGTGCCGGTGCGCACGGAGGAAGTAGCAGTCAGCCAGTGAAGAGTAGCGGGGGCAAAGTTTCCTACTCGGTGGTGTGGCAATTTTTCCTCAAGCCGCCCGAGGAAGTAAACGTAGCCGTATGTCGACTATGTGGCCAGAAATGCAAGCGTGGCCAGGGGGCCCATGTTGGGACTACAGCGTTGCGTCAGCATATGCAGCGTCACCATTCGGTGGCCTGGGAAAACCGTGATAAACATACGGCGGTTCTGCCTGCCCCAGCCCCCGCTCCATCACCCGCTCCGTTACTTGCTCCGTCACCCGACGTCGTCAATCGCCCTCTATCAGCCAGTCAAGGCTCCAACACCTCTGCTGAGGGGAGTTGTCGCTCGTTGGCATCTTCCGCTCGTTCAGATGCTCCTTCTCCTGCTACTCCTCTTCTCGGATTCCGTCAACAGTCTTTCTTGGAATCCGTATCCAAGAGACAACAGTTTGCGAGCACGCACCCGACGGTGCAAAAGCTGAACGTCCTCCTGTCCAAGTTGCTGGTGCTGCAGTCCCTCCCTTTCCAACTGGTGGACTCAGCACCTTTCCGAGAAATGATGGCTTGTGCCGCGCCGCGGTGGAGAGTGCCAAGCCGTCATTTCTTTGCCCAAAAGGCAGTGCCAGCCCTGCATTCACATGTAGAAGAGATGGTGGGCCAGTCTTTGAGCATGTCGGTCTCTGCCAAAGTGCACGGCAGCGCCGACGTGTGGAGCTGTAACTACGGTCAGGGACAGTACATGTCATTTACGGCCCACTGGGTGAACGTGGTGCCGGCACAGCCGCACCAGCAACTTGGACAGGTCACGACGCTTTTGCCTCCACGTTTGCACGTCCTTGGTCCAGCAAGCATGTCCGCCTCTACCACCTCTTTTTCCGCCGTGTCCTCAGCCGCCACCCCCGTGCCAAGTCCCATTACCCGACCGGCATATCACATGTGCAGGGCGCAACGGTGTCACGCTGTGCTGCACCTGGTATGCCTTGGCGAACGTAGTCACACAGGGGAGGAACTGCTGAGTGTAATGAACAGAGAAATCGACAGATGGCTGTCTCCGCGCAAACTAAAAATCGGAACCATGTTGACTGACAACGGAAAGAACATGGTGTCTGCTCTGCGTCAAGGAAGGTTGTGCCATGCGCCATGCATGGCTCACGTGTTCAATCTGGTTGTCAAGCGGTTCCTAAAATCCACCATCCCACTGCAAGACATCCTTAAAATGTCACGTAAACTGTGCATGCATTTCAGCCATTCCTACACCGCAAAGAACACCCTCATTGAGCTGCAGCGGCAGAACGGAATTCCACAGCATCGCCTGATCTGCGACGTTGCAACAAGGTGGAATTCAACCCTACACATGTTAGACCGCCTTTACGAGCAGCGAAAGGCCATCACCGATTTCCTGATGTTACAAGCGGATAAAGGTACTCCCCTGTGTAACTTAGATGTCAGCCATTGGCAGCTCATGCGTGACACCTGCCGCTTGCTCAGGCCCTTTGAGGAGGCCACGCTATTCGTGAGTCGGCAGGACTATGGGATGAACGACGTCATTCCTCTGTTGCACGTCCTGGAACAAATGCTGTTAACAATGGCTGGTCAGGGTGCGGTAGACGTGGCGCACAGATCTCAACGCCACATGACCCCTGTGGGGGCAGGACAGGAAGAAGAGGAGGAGGTAGAGGAGGACATTTGTGCTCAGGAATTATTGAGTGAAATGGGTGGTTTTTCCACTCAGCGGACAGGAGTGGAGGAGCAGGAGCATCTGGTAGAGGAGGAGGAGGAGGAGACAGAGGACCCAGACGCACCGTGGCAGTATGCTGTGGAGATGGAGGCAGGGAGTCCCTCGCATTCCTTGGCACAAATGGCCCATAGCATGCTCGGTTGCTTGCGTAGCGACAGCCGAATAATAACCATCAGACAGAGGGATGACTTTTGGCTGTCCACCTTGTTGGACCCTCGCTACCGGTCCAAAATGGTGGCCTTTTTCACACCTGCTGAGAGGGAGGCCAAAATTACGTACTATAAAAACCACCTATGTAGTCAGTTGGTCTCTGCCTTTGTGCGCCAACGTCCATCCTCAGACACTGTGGGCCCTGTGCGCTCGCGTTCCGCTGGCATGGCAGCAGGGGAGGGGTGGGGTGGTAGGAGCAGTGGCAGCTCCACCAGCAGTGGCTGCCTCAGTCTGCAGTCGATGATGAGTAGCTTTCTTCACCAGCGCAGTGAGGAAACTACTAACCAGCCGCAGCAGCAGCAGCAGCATCAGGTGGACCTGGAGCAGGAGCTCAAACAACAGGCTTGGGCCTACTTGGACAGCACCCTGCCAACCGAGGTAGACAATCCCCTTGACTACTGGGCAACGAAACTTGACCTTTGGCCCCAACTAGCTGAATTTGCCCTTGAAAGGCTGTCATGCCCGGCCAGTAGCGTGGCATCGGAGCGCGTGTTTAGTGCGGCAGGAGGTATTGTAACTCCGCGGAGGACACGACTGTCCACCCAAAGTGTGGAGAGACTCACGTTTGTGAAAATGAATCAGGCGTGGATTAGTCTGGATTTCAAACCACCAGTTCCTGACACAACTGACTAAATCCGCCATGAATCATGCCTCAAACATGTGCCACTTTCAGGTCTCCTCACACTGCTGGTGTGTTTAATTTTTTGACATAGGGTGCTGGCAGATTACGGGCCTCCTATAGCTGCTGCCAGGCCCCTAATCTGCCATAGGCCCCTATATACCGCCTCCTCATGCTGCTGCTAGGTCCAGAGTCTCTCATGGGTCCCTGTACGGCCTCCCATTGCTGCTGTCTCCATCGCCACACTCTGCTGCCATGTGCCACTTTCAGGTCTCTTCACACTGCTGGTGTGTTTAATTTTTTGACATAGGGTGCAGGCAGATTACGGGCCTCACATAGCTGCTGCCAGGCCCCTAATCTGCCATGGGCCCCTATATACCGCCTCCTCATGCTGCTGCCAAGTCCAGAGTCTCTCATGGGTCCCTGTACGGCCTCCCATTGCTGCTGTCTCCATCGTCACACTCTGCTGCCATGTGCCACTTTCAGGTCTCTTCACACTGCTGGTGTGTTTAATTTTTTGACATAGGGTGCAGGCAGATTACGGGCCTCACATAGCTGCTGCCAGGCCCCTAATCTGCCATGGGCCCCTATATACCGCCTCCTCATGCTGCTGCCAAGTCCAGAGTCTCTCATGGGTCCCTGTACGGCCTCCCATTGCTGCTGTCTCCATCGCCACACTCTGCTGCCATGTGCCACTTTCAGGTCTCTTCACACTGCTGGTGTGTTAAATTTTTTGACATAGGGTGCAGGCAGATTACGGGCCTCACATAGCTGCTGCCAGGCCCCTAATCTGCCATGGGCCCCTATATACCGCCTCCTCATGCTGCTGCCAAGTCTAGAGTCTCTCATGGGTCCCTGTACGGCCTCCCATTGCTGCTGTCTCCATCGCCACACTCTGCTGCCATGTGCCACTTTCAGGTCTCTTCACACTGCTGGTGTGTTTAATTTTTTGACATAGGGTGCAGGCAGATTACGGGCCTCACATAGCTGCTGCCAGGCCCCTAATCTGCCATGGGCCCCTATATACCGCCTCCTCATGCTGCTGCCAAGTCCAGAGTCTCTCATGGGTCCCTGTACGGCCTCCCATTGCTGCTGTCTCCATCGCCACACTCTGCTGCCATGTGCCACTTTCAGGTCTCTTCACACTGCTGGTGTGTTAAATTTTTTGACATAGGGTGCAGGCAGATTACGGGCCTCACATAGCTGCTGCCAGGCCCCTAATCTGCCATGGGCCCCTATATACCGCCTCCTCATGCTGCTGCCAAGTCCAGAGTCTCTCATGGGTCCCTGTACGGCCTCCCATTGCTGCTGTCTCCATCGCCACACTCTGCTGCCATGTGCCACTTTCAGGTCTCTTCACACTGCTGGTGTGTTAAATTTTTTGACATAGGGTGCAGGCAGATTACGGGCCTCACATAGCTGCTGCCAGGCCCCTAATCTGCCATGGGCCCCTATATACCGCCTCCTCATGCTGCTGCCAAGTCCAGAGTCTCTCATGGGTCCCTGTACGGCCTCCCATTGCTGATGTCTCCATCGCCACACTCTGCTGCCATGTGCCACTTTCAGGTCTCTTCACACTGCTGGTGTGTTAAATTTTTTGACATAGGGTGCAGGCAGATTACGGGCCTCACATAGCTGCTGCCAGGCCCCTAATCTGCCATGGGCCCCTATATACCGCCTCCTCATGCTGCTGCCAAGTCTAGAGTCTGTCATGGGTCCCTGTACGGCCTCCCATTGCTGCTGTCTCCATCGCCACACTCTGCCATGTGCCACTTTCAGGTCTCTTCACACTGCTGGTGTGTTTAATTTTTTGACATAGGGTGCAGGCAGATTACGGGCCTCACATAGCTGCTGCCAGGCCCCTAATCTGCCATGGGCCCCTATATACCGCCTCCTCATGCTGCTGCCAAGTCCAGAGTCTCTCATGGGTCCCTGTACGGCCTCCCATTGCTGCTGTCTCCATCGCCACACTCTGCTGCCATGTGCCACTTTCAGGTCTCTTCACACTGCTGGTGTGTTTAATTTTTTGACATAGGGTGCAGGCAGATTACGGGCCTCACATAGCTGCTGCCAGGCCCCTAATCTGCCATGGGCCCCTATATACCGCCTCCTCATGCTGCTGCCAAGTCTAGAGTCTCTCATGGGTCCCTGTACGGCCTCCCATTGCTGCTGTCTCCATCGCCACACTCTGCTGCCATGTGCCACTTTCAGGTCTCTTCACACTGCTGGTGTGTTTAATTTTTTGACATAGGGTGCAGGCAGATTACGGGCCTCACATAGCTGCTACCAGGCCCCTAATCTGCCATGGGCCCCTATATACCGCCTCCTCATGCTGCTGCCAAGTCCAGAGTCTCTCATGGGTCCCTGTACGGCCTCCCATTGCTGCTGTCTCCATCGCCACACTCTGCTGCCATGTGCCACTTTCAGGTCTCTTCACACTGCTGGTGTGTTTAATTTTTTGACATAGGGTGCAGGCAGATTACGGGCCTCACATAGCTGCTGCCAGGCCCCTAATCTGCCATGGGCCCCTATATACCGCCTCCTCATGCTGCTGCCAAGTCTAGAGTCTCTCATGGGTCCCTGTACGGCCTCCCATTGCTGCTGTCTCCATCGCCACACTCTGCTGCCATGTGCCACTTTCAGGTCTCTTCACACTGCTGGTGTGTTTAATTTTTTGACATAGGGTGCTGCAAGATAACGGGCCTCACATAGCTGCTGCCAGGCCCCTAATCTGCCATGGGCCCCTATATACCGCCTCCTCATGCTGCTGCCAAGTCCAGAGTCTCTCATGGGTCCCTGTACGGCCTCCCATTGCTGCTGTCTCCATCGCCACACTCTGCTGCCATGTGCCACTTTCAGGTCTCTTCACACTGCTGGTGTGTTAAATTTTTTGACATAGGGTGCAGGCAGATTACGGGCCTCACATAGCTGCTGCCAGGCCCCTAATCTGCCATGGGCCCCTATATACCGCCTCCTCATGCTGCTGCCAAGTCTAGAGTCTGTCATGGGTCCCTGTACGGCCTCCCATTGCTGCTGTCTCCATCGCCACACTCTGCCATGTGCCACTTTCAGGTCTCTTCACACTGCTGGTGTGTTTAATTTTTTGACATAGGGTGCAGGCAGATTACGGGCCTCACATAGCTGCTGCCAGGCCCCTAATCTGCCATGGGCCCCTATATACCGCCTCCTCATGCTGCTGCCAAGTCCAGAGTCTCTCATGGGTCCCTGTACGGCCTCCCATTGTTGCTGTCTCCATCGCCACACTCTGCTGCCATGTGCCACTTTCAGGTCTCTTCACACTGCTGGTGTGTTTAATTTTTTGACATAGGGTGCAGGCAGATTACGGGCCTCACATAGCTGCTGCCAGGCCCCTAATCTGCCATGGGCCCCTATATACCGCCTCCTCATGCTGCTGCCAAGTCTAGAGTCGGTCATGGGTCCCTGTACGGCCTCCCATTGCTGCTGTCTCCATCGCCACACTCTGCCATGTGCCACTTTCAGGTCTCTTCACACTGCTGGTGTGTTTAATTTTTTGACATAGGGTGCAGGCAGATTACGGGCCTCACATAGCTGCTGCCAGGCCCCTAATCTGCCATGGGCCCCTATATACCGCCTCCTCATGCTGCTGCCAAGTCCAGAGTCTCTCATGGGTCCCTGTACGGCCTCCCATTGCTGCTGTCTCCATCGCCACACTCTGCTGCCATGTGCCACTTTCAGGTCTCTTCACACTGCTGGTGTGTTTAATTTTTTGACATAGGGTGCAGGCAGATTACGGGCCTCACATAGCTGCTGCCAGGCCCCTAATCTGCCATGGGCCCCTATATACCGCCTCCTCATGCTGCTGCCAAGTCTAGAGTCTCTCATGGGTCCCTGTACGGCCTCCCATTGCTGCTGTCTCCATCGCCACACTCTGCTGCCATGTGCCACTTTCAGGTCTCTTCACACTGCTGGTGTGTTTAATTTTTTGACATAGGGTGCAGGCAGATTACGGGCCTCACATAGCTGCTACCAGGCCCCTAATCTGCCATGGGCCCCTATATACCGCCTCCTCATGCTGCTGCCAAGTCCAGAGTCTCTCATGGGTCCCTGTACGGCCTCCCATTGCTGCTGTCTCCATCGCCACACTCTGCTGCCATGTGCCACTTTCAGGTCTCTTCACACTGCTGGTGTGTTTAATTTTTTGACATAGGGTGCAGGCAGATTACGGGCCTCACATAGCTGCTGCCAGGCCCCTAATCTGCCATGGGCCCCTATATACCGCCTCCTCATGCTGCTGCCAAGTCTAGAGTCTCTCATGGGTCCCTGTACGGCCTCCCATTGCTGCTGTCTCCATCGCCACACTCTGCTGCCATGTGCCACTTTCAGGTCTCTTCACACTGCTGGTGTGTTTAATTTTTTGACATAGGGTGCTGCAAGATAACGGGCCTCACATAGCTGCTGCCAGGCCCCTAATCTGCCATGGGCCCCTATATACCGCCTCCTCATGCTGCTGCCAAGTCCAGAGTCTCTCATGGGTCCCTGTACGGCCTCCCATTGCTGCTGTCTCCATCGCCACACTCTGCTGCCATGTGCCACTTTCAGGTCTCTTCACACTGCTGGTGTGTTAAATTTTTTGACATAGGGTGCAGGCAGATTACGGGCCTCACATAGCTGCTGCCAGGCCCCTAATCTGCCATGGGCCCCTATATACCGCCTCCTCATGCTGCTGCCAAGTCTAGAGTCTGTCATGGGTCCCTGTACGGCCTCCCATTGCTGCTGTCTCCATCGCCACACTCTGCCATGTGCCACTTTCAGGTCTCTTCACACTGCTGGTGTGTTTAATTTTTTGACATAGGGTGCAGGCAGATTACGGGCCTCACATAGCTGCTGCCAGGCCCCTAATCTGCCATGGGCCCCTATATACCGCCTCCTCATGCTGCTGCCAAGTCCAGAGTCTCTCATGGGTCCCTGTACGGCCTCCCATTGTTGCTGTCTCCATCGCCACACTCTGCTGCCATGTGCCACTTTCAGGTCTCTTCACACTGCTGGTGTGTTTAATTTTTTGACATAGGGTGCAGGCAGATTACGGGCCTCACATAGCTGCTGCCAGGCCCCTAATCTGCCATGGGCCCCTATAAACCGCCTCCTCATGCTGCTGCCAAGTCTAGAGTCTCTCATGGGTCCCTGTACGGCCTCCCATTGCTGCTGTCTCCATCGCCACACTCTGCTGCCATGTGCCACTTTCAGGTCTCTTCACACTGCTGGTGTGTTTAATTTTTTGACATAGGGTGCTGCAAGATAACGGGCCTCACATAGCTGCTGCCAGGCCCCTAATCTGCCATGGGCCCCTATATACCGCCTCCTCATGCTGCTGCCAAGTCCAGAGTCTCTCATGGGTCCCTGTACGGCCTCCCATTGCTGCTGTCTCCATCGCCACACTCTGCTGCCATGTGCCACTTTCAGGTCTCTTCACACTGCTGGTGTGTTAAATTTTTTGACATAGGGTGCAGGCAGATTACGGGCCTCACATAGCTGCTGCCAGGCCCCTAATCTGCCATGGGCCCCTATATACCGCCTCCTCATGCTGCTGCCAAGTCCAGAGTCTCTCATGGGTCCCTGTACGGCCTCCCATTGCTGCTGTCTCCATCGCCACACTCTGCTGCCATGTGCCACTTTCAGGTCTCTTCACACTGCTGGTGTGTTTAATTTTTTGACATAGGGTGCAGGCAGATTACAGGCCTCACATAGCTGCTGCCAGGCCCCTAATCTGCCATGGGCCCCTATATACCGCCTCCTCATGCTGCTGCCAAGTCTAGAGTCTCTCATGGGTCCCTGTACGGCCTCCCATTGCTGCTGTCTCCATCGCCACACTCTGCTGCCATGTGCCACTTTCAGGTCTCTTCACACTGCTGGTGTGTTTAATTTTTTGACATAGGGTGCAGGCAGATTACGGGCCTCACATAGCTGCTGCCAGGCCCCTAATCTGCCATGGGCCCCTATATACCGCCTCCTCATGCTGCTGCCAAGTCTAGAGTCTCTCATGGGTCCCTGTACGGCCTCCCATTGCTGCTGTCTCCATCGCCACACTCTGCTGCCATGTGCCACTTTCAGGTCTCTTCACACTGCTGGTGTGTTTAATTTTTTGACATAGGGTGCAGGCAGATTACGGGCCTCACATAGCTGCTGCCAGGCCCCTAATCTGCCATGGGCCCCTATATACCGCCTCCTCATGCTGCTGCCAAGTCCAGAGTCTCTCATGGGTCCCTGTACGGCCTCCCATTGCTGCTGTCTCCATCGCCACACTCTGCTGCCATGTGCCACTTTCAGGTCTCTTCACACTGCTGGTGTGTTAAATTTTTTGACATAGGGTGCTGGCAGATTACGGGCCTCCCATTGCTGCTGCCAGACATGTAATCTGCCATGGGCCCCCGTACCGACTCCTCATGCTGTGACGTTGCAACAAGGTGTAATTCAACCCTACATATGTTAGACCGCCTTTACGAACAGCTAAAGGCCATCACAGATTTCCTGATGTTAAAAGCGGATAAAGGTACTCCCTGTGTAACTTAGATGTCAGCCATTGTCAGCTCATGTGTGACACCTGCGCTTGCTCAGGCCCTTTGAGGAGGCCACGCTATTCGTGAGTCGGCAGGACTATGGGATGAATGAGGTCAAATCGGCCATGGGCCCCCGTACCGCCTGTTCACGCTGATGCTGGTCCCACAGTGTGACCTGGGTCCCTGTACGGCCTCCCATTGCTTCCACTCTGCCATGTACCTCTTTGAAATCTCCTCACACTCCTGCGGTTGTCCATTTTGTCATAGGTTGCTGGCAGATTAGCGGCCTTCCATAGGTGCCGCCAGGCCCCATATCGACCATGGGCCCCCGTACCTCCTGGTCACGCTGCTGCTGAGCCCACAGTGTGACCTGGGTCCCTGTACGGCCTCCCATTGCTTCCACTCTGCCATGTGCCACTTTGAAATCTCCTCACACTCCTGCGGTTGTCCATTTTGTCATAGGTTGCTGGCAGATTACAGGCCTTCCATAGGTGCCACCAAGCCCCATATCGGCCATGGGCCCCCGTACCGCCTGGTCACGCTGCTGCTGGGCCCACAGTGTGACCTGGGTCCCTGTACCGCCTCCCATTGCTCCCACTCTGCCATGTGCCACTTTCAGGTCTCCTCACGCTCCTGCTGGTTTCCATTTTGTCATAGGTTGCTGTATGGCCTCCCATTGCTGCTGCCTCCACCGCCACACTGTGGCTCCAAACACTGGTTTTGGCCCCGTGACTGCCCAAATGAGTGAAGTGTGCGGTGATTCTAAGATCGACGGCACTCATCTGCATGTCATACTGACAGACAGTATTATTTCTCTTCCCCAGCAGACTCCAAGGGCATTTAAATTAAAGGTACAGTGTTCTGCACTAATATTAAGTCTCTCTGAAGCCTAGAAACACCCTTTTTTAAGTTAAATTCACAGCGAATTTATTCGACTCGAATCGAATATTGTCCACGAATTCGCCGAATCAGTCGAATCGAATTTTTCATTTCTTCGCTCATCTCTAGTTATAACAAATGGCTGATCAGTCTCTGCAAGACATGCAAAATAAAAACTAAAGCTTCAAATGCTGGCTAAAAGAAAAAAAAGAAAAAAAATATTGATAGCTTCTTATTTACCTGGCTAAAAAGAAACACATTTTAATAAAGTGTATTTTATATTATTGAATAATAAAAAAGAAAATATGTACTTTATGTATACACTTTTAATATATTCCATATTATGCAGCAATCATCTCTTTAATAAAGTACAAAGCTCACAAAGAGTTTTGCCCACTGCAAATGAATCATCATAAGACTGGCTACCTTTGTGAACCTGTCACAGGAACAAAGGCTGCAGCGCCAATACAGGTAGATAGTGCAGTCTTTCTTCATAATGCTGCACGCTTCATAGGGGTCAGTAGGGGGCCCCATGAGATGCCCCTGGTACCTTTTTCATAGGCTTTTTTGAGCTTGGGCAAGGACACAGGGGCCCCATGATCCCCTATTGCCTGGGGGCCCCATGAGTTATCAGTCCGCCCCTGGATTGAAATAATAAAATATACATAGGTAACATACAGAAGCATAAATAGCCTAACACGGTATCAGTTTTATTTCATGAGTAAGAAGCATTGCCTTTTTTTCTTTTTATTTGCTTGACAAGTGTAGAAGACCAAAGCAAATAAACTACCCCAACCTGACTCTCTCGAAATACCCCTTCCCCCCAACTCTCCATATACAGGAAATCTTCCACCTCTTGGTATGGTATCTCAGCAGCTGTCTGGGGGAATTCGCGACATGCCATTCGTTTATCTTCATTAACATTGTAATTCGGAAATTCGGATACCTCTGAATAACTTAAATTTAGTCCGAATTATCGATTTGGAACAAAATGAACCGCACATATTTACGTAAAGATAATCCCGGCTTGTCCAGCGTGAGAATGTGCCTGCCTGTATGGTTTCCTTTTGGTGCTGAAATGCTTTGTGGTGCTGGAGATCATTCTTGCTAGGAGTACTCATTTTCAGATCCAGGCACCATACCAAGAGGTAGAAGATTTCCTGTAAACAGGCAGTTCCTTCCAGCCAGCCCTTTTGAGGAAACCTCTGGTTACCTGCATTTTATTCTTCTCTACTGAGTCCTGCCATCACACGGAAGGGAGGATTGCCCAAGCTGACCAGACCACTGACCAGACCCCTGATGAGGGATTTTATACAACGCTCTTACCCTTTTTTATTTCTGGTGAGTGCGCATTTCTATCAATTCCTAAGGAGCACCACCAGTACCTAGTAATTTTACCACTTCACAAGTCATAGACTGTATGGACGTTGTCTTGAATTTATATGATTTTAGCGCTGCACTAATCTATTATTTGTTAAGATTTACAAGCTACGGATAGAATTAGTTTTATCCACTCACCAGCAATGTGTTGGTTCCAGCTAAGGCTACTTTCACACTGATCCATGGCAAAAACTGCCACGTTTTTACCTAGTTTGCAGTGCGTTTGTTACAGGACATGTAACTCAAAACCTCACCAAAACTCTGGTGCATTTTTTATGCATTTGTAATGTGTTTTTGCAGTGTTTTCCACTGATTTTAATGAGGAGGTACATTTTTGGTGTGGTTTTGTTACCGCACCAAACCTGCACCAAAAATGCAGCAAGCAGAATTTTAAAAATGCAATGGTTCAGTGTGAAGAGTTCCACATGAATACATGGTCATACATTTTTCAGTGTGAAATCAGCCTAAGGAAACTAAGGCTTCTCAGAGAGATTTTCAACCACCTGAACTCCAGAAGGTTTTACTCCCTTCATGGCCAGGGCATTTCATGCTAGTCAGCATTGTACTACTTCATCTGTCAATTGTGCGGTCATGCAGAACTGTACACAAATTAAATTTTAATTATTTTTTCAAATAGAGCTTTCTTTTGGTGGTATTTGATCACCACTGGGTTATTTATTTTGTGCAATATAAACAAAAAAATGAAAGAAAATTTTTTGAAAAAAAAAAATATTTTCTACTTTCTGTCATAAAACATACAGTGTCCCATAAAATCAAATATTATCATAAACGTAGGCCAACATGTATTCTGCTTCATGTTTTTGATAGAAAAAAATCCATATCAGTATATATGAATTGGTTTGTGTGAAAGTCATAGCTTAACCACAACCTGATTAACCACAGACAAAAATTATTTGAGCTGGGAAAAAGTTTATACGTTTTTACTGCCATCTGTGTCTCCATTCAGGATTCAGGATGCTATCTCCTCAGAAGCCAGTGGCATCACCTGACCCATCATTTGCCATCTAAACAAATGCAAACAAAGGGCAGGGATGGTGGTTAACATCACGGACAAAATATGGACAAAATATTTGTATACTCATTAAGGCGAATGAAGGCTTACTCTCATCTATCCATCCATCCAGCTATCAAATGGTGTAATTGGAGGTTGCAGACCCTATCCATTCATACATCCATGCATCCATCCAGTGGTGGGATTAGTCTCCCATAAGTGCTGTTAGACCTCATAGGATTTGGGGTCTAACCTTCTTGTAAACAGATTTTTTGTCACATGCTTGGGTGCACTTGCATTGAACTTTGAAGAGGATTTAACTATGATTTGTGGGACACAGTGTTTTTTTGTTGAACTATATTCTCTGAAAGACTTTCACTGGCAAAATTTCTTTGCACTGGACTAATACCTTTTCTTTCTTTCCCCCTTTTTTTGATAATGATGGAGTTTGTGATTTGGATTTATTCTGTCTTATTTTTAGCTCATATGAATTGTTTGTTTATATTACAGCGCAAAGCATGTATGGTTTTATATGTTTTATATTATTTTAGTGTGCATAATTAGTGAGTGCAGTTGTTAATGTTTAAATTTTTATTTTTTTTTATTTTTTTGGGTGAATATGTAGAGATACCCATTCATGTAGGAGGAGGATATATGTTGTCCCCTTTATCTTAAAGAGGGCTTCCAGATTCCAAAAAGACCCTCCCCCACATCCTCACAACTGACCAGCCAGGATTGCGAAGAGTAGGCCCTCTCCCCACTTTCTTAGTCTGCCAGGCTGCAAGCTTGGATTGTGGGGTAAACCTTAAGCCAATTTTTCTTTTTTTTTAAATGGGGCCCCTCTACAATCTATACCAGATCTGAAGGGTCTGGTATGGAGTTGTGGGTAGAACGCAAGCTTTTTTTTTTTTTTTTTCAAGAAAAGTGACAGAAAAAGTAAAACATTTATGGTTTTTATGGTTATTTTTCCCAGCTGGCTACTTTTCCGGTAAAAAATAGCACAGGACCCCCAAAAACCAAACCACACCTTGCAGGGAAATGTAAATTAAAGGAGATTTAATGGCATATTTCTTTGTAAATGTCACACTTGCTGCAATACTTGCATTGGAATTCTGCATTTTTAATGTTTAACAGAATGTCTTGTGAAGTCGGGTATGTAATAATTTCGTTTTGCTTCTAAAACTTTATTGAAAGCTAATTTTGAGTGCTTGTTTGTGAAATAACAAATACTTGCTTGACTTTTAGATTTCCAAGCATTAAAGGGGCAGTTAAAAATGCAACATTTTAGACCAAAAACCTTCCTGTAGTAAGTCTAATGACTTTCTACTTCAAGTGCATGACAGAGTTGTAGATGCTACCGAGATACATTCTTCTCAGGGTGACTAATGAGGCCTTGGGTTCATTCTAATTAAAAAGGCCGCTGTCATCTTATTCACACTTCTCTACCCTGATCTACTGCCACAGTATTCAGAAATCTCAGTGAAAATCTTCAAAAATGAAATTTGAAAAGAACCCAGCAAAACCTTCCCCATTCCGTGTGACAGCAGAAAGCCAGGTAACTAGGCATTTAAAGGCCCAACTCTATACTAATGTATAGAGAGAATAGTCACATTATCTCATACCCATATATAATAGGTAAACATACTTAGTATTTTTTGAAGCTCTGGCAGCTAATTATGTGGGCAGGAAACTACAGATGAGCAGTTTTTGATGCTGCCCTGTTAGTTCACATAGTACTGTAACAGGATGGGTTATCAGCCTGAATGATCAGGCAGAGATAAACTGTAACTTTCAGTTTACTAAACAGGTGCAAAGCTGGAATCAATAATGCAAAACAGGGTAAGAATGGCAGAGCATGCATACAATGCATACAATACAATGATACAAAACAGATTATGAAAGCTGCACAAACATGGACCCCTCACAGCAAAGTCCCTGTGGTTCAATTAGGGTAATGTGGCTATACAGCATAGTCTTTATAAGACTCTATAGCTAGAGAGATACAAGCTGAGAGTCACTACTTTGGTAAAACAGGACAAAACACAGCTACCTGTGATTGTCCTCATAAACAGCATCCTAGTGAAGTGCAGATTAGCCATGGTAACATATAGGAATAATTGGAGTGATCCAAGGCCCAAAGATGAAATGCCACCCACTGGAACTGCAGTTCTCTAATAGCAATTAGGAAGGGGGGGTACCCATAGTAACTGGGTCTCTGTCAGGGCAGGAGCTGTGGAACGGACAGGCAGGCCTAGTGGCAGGGTCACGCACTGACTGACGACAACCACCACCCACAGACCGGAGTCCCTCAGGGCGCGGAGTCTAAGTCCCAGGCTGCCCTTCACCAGGGCCCCTGATGGTGGGGATGGACTTGACGCAGCCAGGAACAAGGTCGCGGCCCCCGAGACACCCCAGCTGCGGTAATGGCCGCCGCCAATGGCGTGTAGCTGGTAGGAACCAGATCAGACAATAGCGTAGTCGGGAAGGCCGGGTCGATAACAACGGGACAAACGGTACAGAACGGTAGACAAGAATAACAGGTCACAGGCCGGGTTCAGCAATGGGAGGTCAGATCAATGGAAAACGCAGACAATGGTCTAGTCAAAAGCCGAGTCAGTTTCCAGGAGAGCCACAAGAGTATAAACAGAGCTATTGCAACACTAACACACAAGACACGAATGCAGAGAGCACTTGCAGACAGCAGGCTTAAATGTGATGAACCACACCCTTCTGAGGAGGAGCCGCAGAAGCCTGAAGGCATAAAGGTTCCCACCATGCTTTGTAGAAATCCAAGATGGACGCCAGCACATGGGATGCACAAGCTCTGAGGAAAGGTAGGACCTTGACAGTCTCTTAGAAAAGCTCTGTGCTATTAGGCTGCCATCTGGCTGCCCACGTGCTATTTCTGACAGTGGAGTCCCATTTTACTTCACATCACTTGCTTAGCTACCTCTGCCTTATCAGAAGTTGCACCCTGAGCTTCTAAGAGAAGGAAGTAGAAAATGTTATCCTCCATGGGCATTTCCAGGAAACCAAAGCATTGTGGAAAAATATGTTAAACAGGACTGCACCTGCATTTGAGCATGGAGAGTATATGGGCAATCCACCACGGTGATGGCAAACATTGGCATTCTTTAAAAGGAAACTTAACATCTATGCAGATTGTGGTTGATGTGTTCTGGCACGTTTTGTGGTGCACTTTGCGTATTTGAACACGTTATTGCCTCATTTTACAATGAGGACGTTATTCCACTGCACAGCTTGGTGTCATCTGCAAAGACTGAAATGGGATTTTTAATTATGGACCATATATCGTTTATAAATATATTAAAAAGTAAGGGTCCCAACACTGAACCTTGGGGTAAACCACTAATGACTCCAGACCATTCAGAGTATGAATCATTAACCTCTACTCTTTGAATACGATCTTTTAGCCAGTTTTCTATCCATTTACATATGGATTTTTCCAAGTCCGTAGACTTTACTTTACACATTAACCGTGTGTGGGGAACTGTGTCAAACACTTTTGCAAAATCCAAGTATACCACGTCCCCTGCCACCCCTCTGTCTCAAGCTAAAGTCCCATCTAAGTCACATCAAAGTCGCACTACATAAACAGACCTGTCATACTTTTCTATTAGCAAAAAAAAAACACAAAATGCATCAAAAGCATGCCAAAAACGCATCAAAAACACAACACTTGAATTTTTTTGTGTGTGTCCATTGAAGTCTATTACCTGCATAACACAATCTGTTCTGGGAAAAAAAAGTCCCTGACCATTTACAATAAATGCATTGGCTGAAAATGCACAGATGTAAACTAGATTAATAGGAAATTATGTTAAATGCACTGTAGCTCATTTCTACAAACTGGAAAATACACTGAAATCTGCATACGTTTGAACCTAGGGTAAGGGGGATAGTCCATGACTCCTTGCAGCCACAGGATGTTCTTCCAGGTTGAATAATGCCCAAATATGCAGAAAGGAAATTTTCAAAGCACATCACCGGAGAGGAGGAGAACATTGCAGACAGGACTAAGGGGTTTTTGTTTGTTATGAACCCCTGCTAGGTAGACTATTTTTTGCCTGGAGTCAGGCTTTACATTTTTTATACCTTTCCTAAGTGGGCGACAGAAGTAATTTCTCTGCCATTTTTCAGGATCCATACACACTCATGTTAATCATGACAAAGTATTGTGCCTAACAGAAAAGTGCATCCACTACATAATTCTGACAAGCATAACATATGAATAATTATTAATAATATTAATAAATATTCCATACTTAAATGAAACAACTTTCTCAACTCTTTTACATACTGTAGGTCTGAAAACTACCAAACTACACAGAAACATGGGAGAATCCATTATGTACACAAATAACTATTGATTGTTTTGTGTATTTCTTTATGTGATATTGATTTGCATTGTGGAAATAACTCACCATATCAGTACACCATACAGTGCTGAACCAGGCAGCACAGTGGCTAAATGGTTAGCACTTCCGCCTGGCAGTACTAGGGTCGTTGATTCACATCCCAACCATGGCACCACCTGCCTGGAGTTTGCATGTTCTCCCTGTGCCTGCATGGGTTTCCTCCCACACTCCAAAGACATGCTGGTAGATAAATTGGCCCTAGTATGTATGAATGTATGTTAGAGATCTTAGATTGTACACCCCTTGAGGGTTAGGGATTGATGTTAATGTACAATATATGTAAAGCACTGCATAAATTGACAGCACTATATACAGTAAGTACCTCAAATAATAATAATAAAAAGTTAGAAAAGCTGAACTCCAGAAAGTTTTAAAAGTACTATATTGTTTTTACATCATTATTTTTAATGCAAGAAATGTAGATAACTATGTGACAAAGTTGTGTGAATTGCAGGACTAGATGGACAAAAATACAAATAATTTGACAACTAAACAACTGCCATACATGTATTCTGATGTGGGCCCCAACCTCAAACCAGGGAGGTGCATGCCTGGGGTCAGCAACCCATTGATTGTAATCTGGGCTTGCTGACCGGCCATCCCAGAGCATCAGAGTGCAGTAAGCCGGCGCTGGCAGCGGAGGGAACAGGTAGCCATGGAAGGAGTAGGAGCTGTATGAGCCGATGCTTCCAGTATCAGGTGGAGTGATACCAAGTGCACTCCGCCTCTAATCCTTTCTAGCAGCCTGCAAAGCAATGTCAGCAGCAGCTGCAATAGAAAAAAGAAGGTCAGTGTATTAAACAACAAATACACTGGACAGAAAAGCTTTTGCAAGGTGCAGATTAGCACCTTTAAAAGAGTTCACAACTATTAGGCTGCTCTCACACTGATTCGCAGGTGCAGCGCAGTATATCTGTGGCTTTCTTGCGGGTTAGTTGCACTGAGTCATAGATTTCTAATATGTTCTGTGGGTTTGGTGTGCTTTCTGAAAATGCGCATCACCCACAAGATGTAATAGAAGTCTGTGGCAAAACGCAGCTAGCACTGCGCTGCACCCGTGGTGTGAGTAAACTGCAGTGCATCAGTGTGAAAGCATCCTTATAGAGGGCTCAGGACAGTCAGGGCTTATTTACATTTTTGGTTTGAGAGGTGATAAAACCCCATAGTTCAATGTGGCCCATGACTGCTTACCAAATCACTTACGTGTCCCTCGCTCTTCGAAGGGTTGAGCACCACTGGCTTTCATGAAACAGTGTTTAGTCTGATGGTCCAAAAAACCCTCAATATCATACAACATTATTCCAGCTACCTTCAGAGTCTCCCATGTGCCTTCTGGCCAGGGCCAGTGCTTCCACTAGGCAAACTAGGTGGCCGCCTAGTGCGTACTGCCACCTAGGGGCGCCTGGGCACAGCACAGGTCGGCACTCTCTCTGTATGGGACACAACCACGTCATGAATGATCCTTCAGCTGAGGGTAGGGGCAGCAGAAGGGAGGAAGAAAGGATAGGAAGATGCCATGTGTCTGGGGCCAGTGTAGCAGCTGAGATGACGCTCCTTCCAGTGTTCCTCTCAGACTCAGTTCATTACTGCAAGCTGGTTGGCAGATGCTGATCACTGTGGCGTTCCAGCCCTTCTCTTCCCATTCATCAGCAGCGGCGAAGGTGCACCTGCAGAGGAAGGTAATGCCTGACTCTGAAGTCTCGTGTCTGTGTGAGTGTGACCCAGCTGGCTGGCCATCCATCACATGTGAAATGTGCCAGTGAGTGACGACATCATCATGATGCCACAGCCTGCTCTTCTAGTGCCTGCTGGGCCTGCTGATCTGTGTCAGTGTTGATGGTGGTGTGTTGTGTCAGATCTGTCACTGTGTGGGATCGCTCAGTTCAGCTGTCTGCTGTCACAGCATTTTTTCTCCCCCCATTGCCTGGGCAATTCCAGCCTTGGATCTGTCAGAATGTGGATCCATCATCCTCCATTCACTGCAACTTTCACCCTGCCAATGCCAGCCACAGATACTGTCCGTCCGTGACACTGATTTTGTCTTTAATATTGGTGCTGGTGGCATCTTATGGCAAATTAAAAGACATTTGTCAGTTTCTTTTCAAATCTTTTTATTAGAGTTTTGTATAAAAGTACAAAAATACAAGGTTCAGATTAGAATTTAGGTACATACATATTTAGGTACATAAGGTTGCAGAGCCCTGAGGAAGAGGCAAGTCCTCGAAAAACGCGTCAGCCTTTTGGATGTCTTTACTCCCTATTACGGACTGTTACTCAGCGCGGTGTTTACCCAGCTGTTCTTTATGATGTGCCTTGACTATATTGTCGTTTGTGAGTACAACCCTTAAAGGTTTAGTATTGAGGTTTGGAATGAAGTGTTTGTATGCAGAGAGTGGGATATTAATTTGAAATTTGGGGGATGAATTAAATAATGTATTTAAACCTGTTATCCAGGCTTACAGTGTTGTAGTGATGGATGGAAGGAAGGTAGTTAAAATCTTAGAGGTAACCGATCTAGCCAGAAGAAGTGCGCGTAGGTCTTTATTAGGGACCACATTCTTTTCTATTTGTACCCATAATTTGTCTGAAGGGGCAAACCATGCTGGAAGTTGGTCTAGGATTGTTGCATAATAATACATAGAGATTACTGGGAGACCTATTCCTCCTTTTGACTTATGTTTGGTAAGGGACATAAACAGAATACGCGGTTTCGTCCCTTTCCAAATGAATTTTTTTATAGCCACCTCTAGTTTATGGAAATAGGTCCGAGGGATGAGAATCGGGATTGTTCTAAAGTAATACAATATTTTGGGGAATATCAACATCTTGAATGCTGCTATTCTACCTATCCACGGAATTTCAAATTTGTCAATTCTTTGCATCTCCAAGATAGTGGACTGATACAATTTTTCAAAATTATTTTTAAAGGTATGTGAGGATGGAGCTCAAATACAGATACGAAGATAGTCCAATTTCTTATTGGTCCAATGACAGGGAAATTTGTTCTTAAGGAAGCTCAGAGGACCTTTCCTTATAGCAATTGGGAGGGCACAAGATTTTGTGATATTAAGTTTGTAATATGATACTTCGCTAAAAGACTGAAGGGAGGTTGAAATTTCTGTGACAGAGTTCCCTGGGTCAGTGACAGTTAAGATTACATCGTCCACGAACAGACCAATTTTGTGAGAAGTGGACGCTACCTGGATGCCCGAGATCTGCGGATTGTTTCTAATCTCAGTCGCTAAGGGTTCCATCACCAACGAAAAGATGATGGGGGATAGAGGGCAACCCTGTCTTGTACCATTAGTGCTATTAAAGGGAGTGGACAGGGCATTGGATGTGAATACCTGAGCCGAGGGGACTGTATATAACGCCATGATGGCGGATTTTATGAAGCCGTTAATACCAAATTTAGTTAGAGTAGCATCTAGGTATTGCCAATGGACTCTGTCAAATGCCTTCTCAGCATCTAGTGTCAAGAACACCGCATGAAGCCCCCTTGACTGAACCAAATGCATCAAGTTAAGAATCCTAAGAGTTCCATCTGCGGCCTGTCGGTCTTTTACAAAACCCACTTGGGCAGCCTGGATGAGGAGAGGAGTAATATTTAATAATCGAGTTGCTAAGATTTTGGCATATATTTTAAGATCTGTATTTAGCAGGGAAATTGGTCTAAAATTTTGAGGGCAGTCAGGAGTTTTTCCCGGTTTGGGTAGAGTAACGATAATAGCCCTCAACATTTCAGGTGGAAATGTGGATGTAGATATTGCTTCATTGTAAGTTCTTTTAAGATGAGGTACTAAAATAGATTGGAATTCCTTATAATATTCTGCAGTAAAGCCATCCGCCCCGGGAATTTCCCTTTAGGCAAGGCTTTGATAGCCGCACTTATCTCGCTTTCCAGGATGGGTTGATTGAGCCCTTCCAATTTTTGCTGCGTTAATTTAGGTAGTGATAGGTTATTTAAGAATTTATGGATCAGCTCTGGGGTAGGCTGAGGAGTGGTGGGATCCTCTTTGAGATTTTATAATTGGGACTAATAGGATCGGAACGCGGCCGCTATTTTATTGGGGTGATAGGTAGGTTTGTTCGACACAGGGTCCAGAATGGATGCTAATTTGGATTAGGTTGTCTAGTAGCAAGGTATCTCGCAAGCATTTTACCTGCTTTATTCCCTTGTGTATAAAAAGTTGTCTTGGTTTTTTTTAGATTTAAGGCATTTCGCCATGCCATAATGGTCCAGTCTAGCTTGTTGGAGATCCTGCAGCACAGTGGGAGATAAAGATTGTTTGTGGAGTTGTTCTAGCCTAGTTATCTTGTCAACCATGTCCAAGAATTTTTTGTTCCTGTCCCGCCTCACTTGTGAGGCCAGTTTCAAAAGTAAACTACAAAATGCTTTATGAGCACACCATGCACTAAATACATTTATAGTAGGAGAGGAGTTAATATCAAAATATTCTTGTAAGGCTGTAGTAAGAGTGGAATGAAAAGCAGGATTATAATACATAGATATGTCATTACGCCACAAAAACACTGGAGAAAATTTTAGGGACTCCTCGATGCATAGTGAAATAGGTGCATGATCCGACCACGTCATAGGGTGAATTTCAGCATTGGAGATATTTTGTAGTAGTTGAATATCTGTCAAGAAAAGGTCTATTCTCAAGTAAGATTTGTGGGGTGCAGAGTAATGTGTATAGTCTCTTTCAGATGCATGTAGACATCTCCAGGGATCATATAGATTGGCTTCAGAAAGCACATTGGCTAAAGAATGTCTCAAGCTGCCAGAGGGATGGGAAACATCTAAAGAATTATTTATAATAGCATTGAAGTCTCCACAGAATAAAAGGAAGCCCTTCTGAATTTTAGCCACTTTTTTCCATAGAGAGTTGAGAAAGTGGATCTGGTGCACATTAGGAGCATAGAGGTTGACTATGGTGTAGGTGATATTATTAATTTTGCACACAATGATCAGGTAACTACCATTGTTATCCGACACTTGGGCTAACAGCGAGAATGCAACAGAATTGCAAACTGCTATAAGAACACCACATTTTTTATCAGGACCATTGGACATAAAAATATGTGGAAACAAATGATGTGAGCAGTGTGGCACTTTAGTGGATGCAAAATGAGTTTCCTGGACACAAACCACATCTCCAGCCAACCGTTGTGCTTCTCTCCACATAGAGTGGCGTTTAAACGAGCTATTAAGGCTATGGGCGTTCATAGAAATAATTTTCAAGACCATGATGGTTTTAGAGACAATGATGAAAGGTTGCCCTCATGTGGTGTAAATGGGGAATGCATAGTAGCGTAGATAATCCAAATGGGTAAGTTTACACGGACCAAAGTATTCCAGCGAAGGGAAAAAGGTGTCGTCCACTCAGATTGAAGGGAAGTCAATGTATGGTTATCCCATAACTTGCTGGTCAGGGCGCTTTGTGAAAAAAGGGTTAGAAAAATGGAGCAAAAACTTGTAAAAAGGCAAAAATAACAGTTAGCGTGAAACTTTGTGTGAAATTAATCACTATGGGTGGGGGGTTCAGAGCCGAGAAACGCAGCTCACTAAGTTGCTGTGCAAGTGCACAGCGGGTATGCAACAAATAATTAGGAGGCATGGAGAAGTACTGACATGGTGCATCATCCTGCTACCTGTTCCCAGTAAGGGGTTATTTTCCTAGGTGAAGCCGTAGAAGGCGCTGGCGTTTCATCTGTTGGTAGGAAGCCCCATTTTTTGGCTAACTGGAATCCCTCTTCTTCAGAGTTAACCGTGATCACACAGTTATCTTTAGTGATAAGCAATTTGGTAGGGAAACCCCACTGGTACTTGATGTCATTACTGAGTAGCAATTTCGTGAAAGAGAGTAGTTTTTTGCGGGCTAATATGGTATGTTGTGAAAGATCGGAGAATAAAGAGATCCCAGTGTAGGGAGCAGGAAGTGGAGTATTTTTCCGAGCAAATAGCATTCATTCTTCCTTGACGTGGAAAAAGTGAATTCTCGCTATTGTATCTCTGGGGATGTGATCAGGAGAAATGAGGGCTTTGGCAGTCTATGGGCCCTATCCACCACTACTTCCCTATGCGGAGTATGTAGTAGCAGTACAGAGATCATTTGTTGGATATATTTGCGGAGTTCCGCAGCAGGTATATTTTCACCAATGCCCCTGAATTTCACATTATTCCTGCAAGAGCAGTCCTCCAGATCTGCCAATTTCACCTGTAAAGCTCTCACATCTGTCTCGTTGTGTGCGTCAACTAATTCGTTGTGAGCTTTAGCAAGTTTGCCCATTTCAGTTTCCACATGCATGGGTCGCTCCCCTAAACATTCAACATCCTTATTAACTTGCGCCACAAAGCCCATCATATCTTTATGCAGGGAGACTTTGAGGGTAATTAACATATCCTTCATCACTGCCGCAGTAAGGGGTAAGGACTCTGAGGGGTAATCCTCCAGGTGTTCAATGAATTCACTGGTGGTATTACGTGAAAATGAATCTGTGTTTAGCTGCTCACTCAGGGAATGCACATCTGCAGAGCAGCGTTGTCTATGCTTCTGTGGGCTGTTGGAAGGGGATGAGAGTGTAGAGCCTGCAGCCACTGCTGGGCTGGATGTGTGCAGGGGAGAGCTGTGACCATCCCCCCTCACATGTCCCTGTAGCTTGGGAGAGGGACAGTGATCAGTGCCATATTGAGGGGAGGGGCCACCTGCCGAATTAAAAAACTCTGTTAATTTGCGGGGCCCCTCCTTATTCTTTCATTTCCCCATTGAGCCTCCTGTGTGCCCCCCCTCACTCAGAGTGCTTACTGTGTCATTGGCGGGTTTACCTGCTGCCCCGTCGCTGCTAATCCCCGCGGATCTCGACGGCTCCAGGAGTTCTCTCACAGAGCAGCTGTCTCCATCCGCTGCCGGCCACGCCCCCCAACATTTATCAGTTTCATGTTTTGTTGATTTAATATTTCCTGATATTTTAAAAAATTTGTATTTGGTTTTTTTTTGGGGGGGGGGGGCGCAAGTACCTGGTCTTGCGCAAAATAGTAAAACACCACCCTGCATCTGGCAAAATGTTAGAGGAGATGTATTTTGAGATTTAGCTAAGAGTGGTTTCTATTTTACACTCTCCTATAAAGCTGTAACTGGTAAAGCCACCAGACAACAATGGTTGTATGCAAAGTCTCTCAAATCTCAGCCAGTAAGTTCTATAACTGCTTTACAGTGGTTGTAATGACCTCCCTCATTAATCTGCTTCTTGCACAGCCATTTACGTTTACTAGATTGCCTATTCTTGGCAGGTTAAAGGTTGTGGCATCTTAATAATTGATTTAACTGTACTACATGGAAGGTTTAGTAACTTTGGCTAGGCATATACTTGGGCCTGGGGGAAAGCAGTAAAACCTACTCCCCAACTGCTCAACTTAAGCTTCCAAGGTAACAGATGGAGGTTTACCTATGGTGCGGCCCTGATGCTTTGTCACTTTGTGAACATAACCCCTCTCAAGTGAATGGAGCCGTGCTGCGACTGTATTTAATGCATTTGGTTGCGGCATAGTGGTGCTGGTCTTTTAGAGGTTAAAACAAGTGGTGGAGAGGGTGCATTATGTTTCCTCACCATCTGTCAAATGCCCTCCAGAGAGCAATGCACCACAGATTGCTAATGCTGGTGTAAACAAGCCCATGGAAATAATCCTTTCAAATGCAGTTACAGAATTGCTTGGAGTATTCTAAAGCCTTAATTGTGTAGGTTAGACCTGCCTGTTTCAAGCAGGGTGCCCAGGCACCCTGGAGTGCCTTCAGGTGTCTTCAGGGGTGCCTTGGCAAAATACCTAAAGATTGCCCCAAAATTTTATACAAGCCAGCGGGTGGATCAAGCCTGCCTTTTAGTTACACAAATCCTTAGGACCTTCTAGCTGCAGGTTTCCTAACAATCAGTGAAATCATCGGTTGATAAGGAGATACTGGTCAGTACCAGTGTTCAAAAGTATATTTGCTTTGGAAAAATACATCTCCTCTGTTGGGTGTCCTACCTGTGTGGATATTGTTGTGTTATGTAAAACTATAGGTATAGTTGTAAAAATTTTAGAATGGGGTGTCTCAGGATTGTGCATAATTTTAAAGGGTTCTTTGACTGTAAAAAGGTTTGAGAAACACTGGGTTTGACCATAATACTGACTATCCAAAGGCTGGAACTTCCAAATACACTCAGTAAGGTTGATTTACTAAAACTAGAAAGTGTAGAATCTGGTGCAACTCTACATAGAAACCAATCAGCTTCCATTTTGTTTTTTTGTCAAAGCTTAAGTGAACAGGCTAAAGTTAGTAGCTGATTGGCTGCCGTGCACAGCTGCACCGGATTTTACAGTCTCCAATTTTAGTAAATCAACCCCAATGTATGTTTATACTGTAATCTATTTATACTACAATCACTTGAAATGCCTCGACCGCACACACGTGATTTATGACTATGAAACAAGATTGGTGGAATGTCATATTAAAGGAATTGTATACTTAGGTTGTCAGTTAATTTGCGTGTGTGTGTGTGTGTTTTTTTTTATTAATTTAAATCATTTTGTAAAGATTTGTTTTCACTTTTCCATAAGGACTTATTTGACTTCTGCTATTAGGAAGGAACAGCAATGGCATAAACTGTGGGGCTGTTATGCAAATGTATTAAACATCTAGCAATGAAATAATAAACCTCCCATAAAGGCCACAAGAGGCGGGCAGACCTGGGAAAACAAGTGCAGCTATTTTACTACCAGAGACTCTTAGAAATGTAGAAAGTCAGTTGATTAGACATTGAGGTTGATTTACTAAAACTGGAATAGGCAAAATCTGGTGCAGCTCTGCATAGAAACCAATCAGCTTCCCGGTTTTATTGTCAAAGCTTAACCACTTGCCTACTGGGCCCTTTCACCCCATTCCTTCCCAGGCCAGCTTGCAGCTTTCAGTGTTGTCATACTTTGAATGATAATTGTGCAGTCATGCAACACTGTAGCCATATTACATTTGTATCATTTTTTTTTAAACAGATGAAGTTTTCTTTTGGTGTTATTTGATCACAAGTGGGTTTTTTATTTTTTGCTAAACACACAAAAAAAAATCTACATTTTTTTTTAAAAAAACTTACTTTTTGTTATAAAATTTTGCAAGTAATTTTTCTCCTTCACTGATGTGCACTGATGAGGCTGCACAGATGGGCACTCATGATGAAACACTAATGAAGCTGCACTGATGGGCACTGATAGGCAGCACTGATGGGCACTGATAGGCAGAACTGATGAGAAGGCACTGATAGGCAGCACTGATGGGTACTTATAGGCAGCACTGATGGGCACTGATTGGCACTTATGGAGCTGCACTGATAATCAGGGCACTGATTATCAGTGTAGATATTCCCGTGAGAATTGCCAGGTTACCGGCTCTTTCCCCTTGTCACAGCGTGTGAGGAGAAGACTGCTGATAACTGGAAAATCTATTCACACTGTGATCAGCTGTGATTGGACACAGCTGATCACATGGTAAAGGCCTGCTGTGACTGGCACGCAGTGGGCCGGGTTCTGGGAGGACGTCAATAGACACCCTCCCAGAACCAGCCAACCGCACTGTAGCCGTGTTTCGGCTATAGCCCGGTCAGAAAGTGGTTAATTGAACAAGCTGTTTGGTTGCCATGCACAGCTGCACCAGATTTTGCACTTTACAGTTTTAGTAAATAAGCCCCATTAGCTTTTTAGCAAAATATTATTCTTTTCTGGGCTAGTTCTTAATACCTTATGTGCTGTTCTCTTATGGTTGTCACTGGTTCCTATGTAGCATCAATTTATTTATAGCTTTCTTGAAGTCCTTATTTCGTATGCTGTAAATAAAAGGATTAATTAATGGTGTTAAAACACCGTAAATCACAGAAGGTACTCTATCTATTTCAAAAGATGAAGGAGAGCTTGGATGAATAAATGGAACCAAGATGGTGCCAAAGAAAAATATGACCACAGTAAGATGTGAACCACATGTAGAAAAGGTTTTAAACCTTGTATATTTGCCAGGTACTCTCAGCACAGCTCTGATAATGCAGATATAGGATAGAACAGTTAATGTTAAGCTGCCTGCTATTATGCATTCCCCAATTAGGAGCACTAGGAAACCAGCAAGTTTATTACCTCCACAAGATTTCAGGACTACTGGAAGGTCACAGAAAAAATTCCTAACTTTGGTGTCTTTGCAGAAAGGTAATACAGCCACAAAAGAGGTTTGGATGAGAGAATTTAGGGTTCCTGTACTCCATGAGATTGCAGCGAGATGTAAGCACAAAGATGGGTTCATTAAGCTTGAGTAGAGCAGGGGTTGGCATATTGCATTGTATCGATCATATGCCATAATGGTGAGGAGGATACACTCAGTGCCTCCTAGAGCAACAAAGAAGAACATCTGGGTAAAGCACCCAACAACAGAGATGGTTCCGTCATTAAGTAGAAAAAGTTTAAGACTATTTGGAACACTGGTTGTAATGTAGAAAATTTCAAGGAAAGACAGGTTTTTGAGAAAAAAATACATAGGTTTATGAAGATTAGGATCCAGCTGGATTACAGAGATGATCATGACATTGAAAATGACTGTCATGACATAGATAACTAAAAATATAAAAAATAAGAACATTTGGAAATATGGTTGGCTCACCAATCCCAGAAGAACAAATTGCTGAGGAATACTCATATTTTCTGTTGCCGATGTTCTCAAGATTAACTGTTTCATATTCTTATTATTACATGACATGTACAAAAAAAGAGTGCTTTGCTTCTATATAAATAACAATGCCACTTTTTTACCCAGGAAATGCATAATTAATCGAATAAGTCATTTTTTCACATAATCAAAACTGATCACACAAAACCTTCTCCTTTAAGAAAACAAAAATATTTTAAAATGATAAATACTGTTGTCTTTTCTTAGAGCTACATTTGAAAAAGGAATAAATTAAAGAATAGAAGGGTTTTCAAATTGTGTGCATATGAATCATAATTGGGGATGTATATAAAATTGATGCTGCATTAAAGCTAATGATTTTTAATAATTTAATTTAAAATATACTACAGGGTGGAATAACCCATGCCGTCCAGGATATTCAGTGATTTGTTAAATAGCCCGATAACATCTTTTGTGCTGGTGTATGTAAACAATTTTTTCAATTTTTGAATTACAAATTACGCCCTTAAAAGTCAACAAAGACTTCCAAAACTGTACAAGGCAAATTAGTGATATGGTGTATTTTTATTAAGCAGAGATAATTTATCTCATTTCAGTTCTCTGCAGTTTTTAGGGAAAAATCTTCTCCTCTGTCCCCCTGTTTATGAAGCAGAGACCGTGTTCTCAGGACAAGAGAGGAGAAGTTTTTTGTCTGAGAACAGCTGAGATCTATGTAGAAGGGAAGGGGCTGCATGTGATCTCGTGAGATAATTGTCTGATTACAGATCACCTGAGTTTAAACAGTGAAACCAAAGTTAAAAAGACCATGTAATTACATGAAAATAATAAGCACTGACCACTGGTATTTTTTAACGCACATTTTGGCACATTTTTTTAATGTGTATTTTGGTTCCTTTTTATTGTGCATTTTAGCATACTTAAGTTCATTTTGCCGCTTTTTAACATGCTGTATTTTTTTTAACACGCATTTTGATGTGGGTTTTTTTAATGTGCATTTTGGCGCTTTTCTAAACACACATTTAGGCGCTTTAACACTTATTTTGGCACAGGTTATTTTAACATGCATTTTGGTGTTGTTTGTAACACACATTTTGGCACTTTTCTTAGCACATATTTTGGCACTTTTTAAAGTGCAGTTTGATTTGGTTTTTATGCATATTTTGGCAAACTACACATCTGCTAGCCACTTTTGGTTGCCATTAACAAATAATGGCACGTTAAACATGAAATGCATTTTGCAGGCATTTCCAGAACACACACAAAAATGGAGGTAAAAATTTGCCAAAATACATGTTAAAAAAGCAACAAAAGGCACATAAATATTTCAACTCAACTCAATCAAAAAATAACAATACACTATAACTATACTGTATGTATAGTATGTGTGTGTGTATATATTATATATATATACTGTACACAATATATATAAAGCACAAATATATATATATACATAAACATACAGTATATAGTTGTAATTTATATCAATGTTTAGCCCCACAGGTTCCTCACATCACAGCAGCTTCTCACCAAGATTCTCCAGCTCTGGGCTGGAGAATCTGAGATGGAGATATTTTAAAGAGATGGCCAGTAAGATCTGCAGATCTCACCTTCAAACACTGGCCATCTCTGTAAAAGTGAATGACAGAAGGGTGTGTCCTGTGATGAGAAGTGAAGAAAATGTTCTCTGCTCCTCACATCGGCTTCATAAACTGGCACACCTGAGAGATCAGATGTGATCATCAGGATCTCTGCTTTTCTCTCTTTCTTAAATGGACACCATAATGGCCAGTGGGTGAAATGATGACGCAACATGAAACATGGCAAACAAAATACTTGAAAGGGTTGGATACCATCAGTGGCCATCGTTCTGAAAGAAAATACTCACAAGACTGGTAAGTAATATTATTCTTCTTTAATGGGTCAAAGAACAATTTGGCCTGTGATCATTTTAAACAACTAATGTTAATATAATTAAAAAGTGCTATTTTTTTCTACACTAAGGTGTCCGTTTATGAACCAGCGGTAAATGATCGCTGCTCAGTTCTCCGGCATTCTCAGAGAACACAGTTCTCCTGTGGATGCCTTTTATGAAGCGGTGTAGATCAGTTCTCCGAACGAAGGGAGGGCGGTCTACAAACGCTGGAAAACGGCTGATTTTACTATAATCTCATGAGATTACAGTAAAAGATCAGTTTACTAAACAGGTAAATTATCGCTGCTTAGTTTGCGGTCCCTCTGATTCTCCAGCTCTGAGCAAAATGAGTACCATGGTTTAATTTAATGGTAACCCTAACATTCACTGCTTTAAAAACATGCCCCCTCACTTTTAGTTGACTTTCCCATAATAAAATGCAATTTAAAATTCCACTGACATTCAGTTAAATTTTTAATATGTGAGTTGTATGAATTACTGATATTTGAAATGTTTTAGATGCTGGAGATTCAGCATCAGCCAACCCAACATATTATTTTCCATAAATATTTCCTGTAAAAGATTCCTTTTATACTTTCAGTAATCAATGCTAATATGGCTAATATGACCCTTGAGGGATCATCAGTATGTTTCACTTTATAGAAAAATCATTCTAAATTACTAGCAAATTGCCCTCTATTAAGCAAATATGCATTTATGGTTCAATAAACAGAGACTAAAAAAAGTACACATAAACAGCGCTAGTTTATGTGTACTTTTTTAGTCACTGTTTATAGATTTGTTTTGTATTTAAAACGGCAGCTTGGTTTAAATATATTTAATTACTGGTTTAATAATTTTTTATTTTATTTTTGTATACCAATATTTTCACCATTTCTTGAGCGCGGGGATATAGGCTGGTTTCATCCTATATATTTTTAATATGTAGTTTATGTTATATGTGTTTTTTATAATATTGTGTGTTCCTTTCAAATGTAAAATATACTGGTATTAACTTCCTGAACATTACTGTATCATAAACTGATAATTTTTTGTCAAACACGGATAGAAAGTTTACAATATATGCAGCATTAAATAGTAATTAAAAATGTATGTAAAGCCCTTATCCATTTATTTTTTTTGCTGCCTGTGTCCCGTTGGGTAGATTTCCCATCACTTCCTGTTAAGATGATGTGACACGAGCAACAGGAACAAGTGTCCCCATGGGAAATTTCCCTTTTGTTTCTGTGAGAATTATAATAATGAGGAATTTCCCTTCATTTTCTGTGAATCTCTGCAGTGATAAAAACTTGACAAAAAATACAATTTACTATTTTAAACAGAATATAAAACAAAATCAAAAGGCAGAAAAATATTAAAATCTATATGCAAAGCAAATATTCCCTGCTCTTAGTGTACAAATTAAAGTATATGTAAACCCTCAGCTTGTAAAACAACCCCTTAAGTTTAAAACAGAAATAAAAGACAAAATATTTATGTATAAATTTTTTATAAGTGATCATATGCTCTCTGTTCTCAGCTGCATAGGGAGCTCAGGGAGGAGAAACAGCAGTAAACAAATCTTCCCAGTGAATGACTGTATATGAGGCATGTCCAGGGGCAGACTGACCATTTGGAAACTAGGGCACTGCCCGAGGGCCTGGGGTCAGTAGGGGGCCCCATGAGATGCCCCTGGTACCTTTTTCATAGGCTTTTTTGAGTTTGAGCAAGGACACAGGGGCCCCATGATCCCCTAGTGCCCGGGGGCCCCATGAGTTGTCAGTCCACCCCTGGGCATGTCAGCACAAGTCTAATCACTGGAGAAGAGCAGGCAAAGCCAGAAAACTGGCCATTACAAGTGAAGGGATGGACACTGCTCAACCGACCCCAGGAGTCCAATGTTGAGGAATGGCCCCATCTGCAGTTCTAGCCACGTCCTCTGATATGCTATGCCCCACCCACTGTGGCTTGGTAGTGGTAGTGAGGAGCGATGCCAAAAGGTATACTTTTCACAGAAAATTGGCCATGCTATGCTCTCATGCCTAGTGTGGTCAGTTTTTTATAGGAAAACAGAGGAACTAGCATGAACACCAGGGATTTTACACAAATGAAGCAATACAAAGAGAACAGGATCTTTTATGGGGAAGGATGATGGCCATGTGGTGGAAATGCATTGGATGGAGTCTAGGCTTGTGACATCATCTTGGTTTTTGCATACTGCGTTATTCCTTATTTACCTCGTGTGAGCGGATTACTGCAATAAATGTTTATGATTTTACGATTTGCTGCCTATTTTTCTGTCATATGCCATACGAATGGAACCAAAGCAGACCTGAATTGCCGTTGGGGATATTGTGGCTGTATCACAGCATAGCACAATTGATCTCTGTTTATTGATATTAGAGATGAGCGAATTATTCAAAAATTCGATTCGGCTGATTCGCCGCATTTGCGGGAGAAATTCGATTCGATGCGAATTTATTAGTTGCAAATTTAACTTATTAAAAGGGTTTCTAGGCTTCAGAGAGCCTTTATATTAGTGCAGAACACTGTACCTTTAATTTAAATGCCCTTGGAGTCTGCTGGGGAAGAGAAATAATACTGTCAGTCAGTATGACATGCAGATGAGTGCCGTCGATCTTAGAATCACCGCACACTTCACTCATTTGGGCAGTCACGGGGCACGACGAAGAATGAGAAGAAGAATGAGAAGAAGAATGAGAAGAAGAATGAGAAGAAGAAGAAGAATGGAAAGAAGAATGAAAAGAAGAAGAAGAATGAAAAGAAGAATGAAAAGAAGAATGAGGAGAAGAATGAGAAGAATGAAAAGAAGAATGAAAAGAAGAATGAAAAGAAGAATGAAAAGAAGAATGAGAAGAATGAAAAGAAGAATAAGAAGAATGAAAAGAAGAATGAGAAGAATGAAAAGAAGAATGAGAAGAATGAGGAGAAGAATGAGAAGAATGAAAAGAAGAATGAGAAGAATGAGGAGAAGAATGAGAAGAATGAGGAGAAGAATGAGAAGAATGAAAAGAAGAATGAGAAGAATAAGGAGAAGAAGAAGAAGAATGAAAAGAAGAAGAATTCCAGTACAGCAAAAAGTGTATCTGCAGAGAGCTCCGCTATTTCTGACAGTTCTCTGACAGTTCCTTCACATTTACAGCGGTTGAAACATTGTATCTATTTATTTCCGAATAAAAACATCTGTATCCTAAATGGAAACAAATAGATACAATGTTTCAACCGCTGTAAATGAACTGTCAGAACTGTCAGAGAACTGTCAGAAATAGCGGAGCTCTCTGCAGTGACACTTTTTGACGGCTGATCGGGGAAAATTCAATTCGTGCATCCGAAGTTTGCTAAAATTCGGTGCGAATCGAATTTTTCCTAAAATTCGAAACGAATTCCACTTCGCCAAGTTCGATTCGCTCATCTCTAATTGATATCTCTCCATCTGGTAAGGAGTGTGTGAGTACTGGTGTCATTACCTTGGAGAATATTTATAATTCGGATTCATTCACAGTTCAATATTATCAACTTTGGGACTTTTTGCACTCTATTTTACATATATGGACTTTTTATTTATATTCAATTGTTTTTATTCTTAATTTTCTTCATATTTCTGCACAAATTTTATTAATAATACATTGTTGTTGTATCTACATATGAGTAGCATGTATGTATCTATATATGAATTGTATGAATAGCACCTATATAATAAGACTAAAATATTAACCACTTGACCTCCGGAGAGGTTTTACCCCCTTCATGACCAGGGCATTTTTTGCTATTCAGTGCTGGTCTACTTTAACTCCTTAGAGGGTAGAACATATGTTAATGCCTAAATACAATTTTGCAGCTTTGACGTGTACAGGTGCAGCTTAATAAATTAGAATATAATCAAAAATGTTATTTATTTCAGTAATTCAATTCAAATATGTTAATGCTTAAGCACAATTTTGTAGCTTTGACATGTACAGGTGCAGCTCAATAAATTAGAATATCATCAAAAAGTTAATTTATTTCAGTAATTCAATTCAAAAAGTGAAACTCATATTATATAGATTCATTGCACACAGAGTAATATATTTCAAGCATTTCTTTTTTTTAATTTTGATGATTATGGCTTACAGCTAGTGACAACACAAAATTCAGTATCTCAAAAAATTATAATATTACATAAGACCAATAAAAAAAGTATTTTATTACAGAAATGTTGGCTTACTGAAAAGTATGTCCATGTACAGTATAGTATGCACTCAATACTTGGTTGGGGCTCCTTTTGCATGAATTACTACATCAATGCATCATGGCATGGAAGCAATCAGCCTGTGGCGCTGCTGAGCTGTAAGCCATAATCATCAAAATTAAAGAAATGCTTGAAATATATCACTCTGTGTGGAACCAGTAAAACAATACATATAATCACAACTACTTTGTGTATCCAGGATGATTATCCTTGTTTTTTTCAGGACAAATTAGAGTTAATTCTTTTGGTGGTAAATGGTAACAGATATCTCCTGATTTCTTTTAACCGCTTAAGGACTGCCCACAGTACATTTACAGCTACAGGGCAGCCCCTGTGTGCAAGATCACGTATATAAATACAAGATTCTGCATCTCCAGGTAGCAGGCACGTGTACCAGCGCCGCCAATCCCGACCCCGGGTGTCAATCACGAGTCCCGGCCGGTGATTACTGGCGATCACTGACAGAGAGGAGAGCTGCATTGTTTACCAATGATTTTTCTATAAACTGAAACATACTGATGATCCCTCAAGGGTCATATTAGCCTCCCTGTCAGTTTGGGCACACTGCTCTGGATGTCTGAGCAGAGCCATCCAGAGCAGTGTGCTTACAGTGAAGCACACACTCTCCCCCCCCCCTGGAAAAACACTCCCATCACACAGTTAACCCTTTGATTGTCCCTCTTGTTAACCCATTCCTGTCCAGTACCGTTAGTATAGTGTCAGTGCTTTTTTTTAGCACTGATCACTGTATTTGTGTCCCTGGGGATGTCAGTGACACCAAATCAGTTCCCCCCCAGTGTCAGAATGCCTGCCACAGTCCCGCAGTCCTATGGCGGCGATCAGCTACTATAAGTAGCTGATCGCCGCCATAAGTTGCTGATCACCACCATAAGTCACAGATCTCTGCCATTATTAGTATAAAAAAAAATTCCAGTATCTATACCACCATTTGTAAACTCTATAACTTTCACGTAAGCCAATTAATTTATTGGGATTTTTTTTTTAACAAAGACATGTCGCAGAATACATTTTGGCCTAAATTTAGGAGGAAATTTGATTTTTAAATTTTTTTACTGGACATGTTTTATAGCAAAAAGCCCAAAATATTGTTTTTTCTCAAAATTGTCAGTCTTTTTTTTAATAAAAGATTAAAACCGCACAGGCGATCAAATACCACCAAAAGAAAGCTCAATTTGTGGGAAAAAAGGAGCTAAATTTCATTTGGGTGCAGCGTTGCATGACCGCGCAATATCACTTGGTGATGAGGCGAGTCCCATAAGTGTGTGAGTATAACCTGTGCAGAGGAATATTCAATTAGATTGGCTGCTGCTAGAAAAATCACAAATGTGTACCGGTGAACAAATATGTGAGTGCAAACATAAAAATTGCTGTGCTGCCTCTCCCAAAAACTACTTTAAATAATTAATAAATGAATGAACTCCCTACTACATAAAAACCATGTATATGGCACTTTAAATCCCAATCAAGCCCCTCACTACATGTTTCATCATATGACGTCATCAGGAGCATTATTGGGATATATACAGTTGCAAGAAAAAGTATGTGAACCCCTTGGGATTACGTGGAGTTTTGAATGAATTGGGCATAAAATGTGCTCTGAACGTCATCTAAGTCACAACAATAGAAGAACACAGTCTGCTGAACATAATACTACACAAACATTAGATGTTGCCATGGTTTAATTGCACATAACATGTAAACATTCACAGTGCAGGGAGGAAAAAGTATGTGAACCTTTGGACTTAATAACTGGTTGACCCTCCTTTGGCAGCAATAACCTCAACCAAACGTTTCCTGTAGTTGCAGCTCAGACCTGCACAACGATCTGGAGTAATTTTGGACCACTCCTCTTCACAAAACTGTTTCAGTGTAGCAATATTCTTGGGATGTCTGGTGTGAATCGCTCTCTTAAGGTCATGCCACAGCATTTCAATCGGGTTGAGGTCAGGACTCTGACTGAGCCACTCCAGAAGGCGTATTCTGTGCTGTTGCAGCCATTGTTTTGTTGAATTACTTGTATGCTTTGGGTCATTGTCCTGTTGCATCACCCATCCTCTGCGGAGCTTCAGTTGGCGGACAGATGGTCGTACCTTTTCCTGCAAAATGTCTTGATAAACTCTGGAATTCGTTTTCCCATCAATGACAACAATCCCTCCAGGCCCTGAGGCAGCAAAGCAGCCCCAAACCACGATGCTCCCTCCGCCATGTTTTACAGTGGGGATGAGGTTTTGATGTTGGTGTGCTGTGCCTTTTTTTCTCCACACATAGTGTTGTGTGTTCTTCCCAAACAACTCCATCTTGGTTTCATCTGTCCACAGTCTATTTTGCCAGTAGTGCTGTGGAACATCCAGGTGCTCTTCTGCAAACTTCAAACGTGCTGCAATATTCTTTTTGGACAGCAATGGCTTCCTCCGTGGTGTCCTCCCATGTGCTCCATTCTTGTTTAATGTTTTCCTTATTGTAGATGTGTCAACAAAAATGTTCGCATGTGCCAGAGATTTCTGTAGGTCTTTAGCTGACACTCTAGGATTCTTCTTTACCTCATGCAGCATTCTGCGCTGTGCTCTTGCAGTCATTTTTACAGGACAACCACGCCTAGGGAGAGTAGCAACAGTGCAAAACTTTCTCCATTTGTAGACATTCTGTCTTACCGTGGACACATAAACATCAAGGCTTTTGGAGATACTTTTGTAACCCTTTCCAGCTTCATGCAAGTCAACAATTCTTGATCGTAGGTCTTCTGAGAGCTCTTTTCTGCAAGGCATGGTTCACATCAGACAGTGCTTCTTGAAACCAGTAAACCCAAAACAGGTGTGTGTTTTTTAAGGGCAGGACAGCTGTCAGCAACACATCCAATATCATCACACTGATTGGAGTCAAGGTTGTCTCACTCCTGGCTCCAGATAGCTCTGGGAGAAGTCATTAAGCTAGGGACTCACATACTTTTTCCTCCCTGCACTGTGAATGTTTACATGTTATGTGCAATTAAATCATGGCAACATCTAATGTTTGTGTAGTATTATGTTCAGCAGACTGTGTTCTTCTATTGTTGTGACTTAGATGACGTTCAGAGCACATTTATGCCCAATTCATGCAAAACTCCACATAATCCCAAGGGGTTCACATACTTTTTCTTGCAACTGTATATATAACAATAGATATATAGTTTTATACAATTTCACTGTATACACAGTTTATGGCATCGTATATGTGCTATTTTTAGCACTAATGTCGTTTAACCATTTGCCGCCCGGCCAATGGCCGTTTGGCGGCGGCAAAAGTGCTTCTGCATTCCGGGTGCACACCATTTGGCGTGCTCCCGCACATGCTCAGTTCGCGCAACTGCAGAGCGGCACAGCGGCGCGATCTGTCACCGGCCGTGTACCTCGGACACGGCCGATGACAGATCTGAGTACCGGCCCCCTTTGCTGGTACCATGTGACCTGCTGTGACCAATCACAGCAGGTCACATGACAGTTGTATACAATGGATGGCTTCATTCATGCCATCCATTGTATACTAGTGGCTAGCTGTGAATGGTCACAGCAGGTCACATACACATGTCATGTGATTAGCTGTGACCAAATCACAGCTAAGCACAAAAAAAAAAAAAAAACTGAATGAATCGATTTCATTCTGGTAAATGCTTGCTTATAGCAAAGTAATTCTTTGCTATATGCAAATTGTGTAAAAAAAAAAAAATACTGATCACTTCCCCAAAGTAGTACAATGTTACTATGGTAACATTGTACTACTTTGGTCATAGTAAAATATAAAAAAAAAATCTTAAAAAAAATTTAAAAAATATAATAAAAAATTTAAAATAATAAAAATAAACAAAAATAAAAAAAATATATATATTTTTTTTCATACTGTCACCAGTCAGTGTCCCTGTTCACTGCCATGCCAGTTATATGATGACGCTGTACTGCACTGGTGACAGTATGTAAAAAAAAAATAGTGAAAATAATTTTTTTAATTTTTTCATTTTCCGAAAAATTATGACAAAAAAAATACAACTTCAAAAAACTCACCATTCCTCTTATGAAGTACGTCAGACTGTCTACAAAAAGGGGTCATTTGGGGATATCTGTACTATTCTGACATTCTTGGACCTCAAGAAATTAGATTGGCTGTCAGTACTTCAGGATTGATCAATATTCAGATCTAGACCATAGTTTGTGAACTCTATAACTTTCCTACAAACTAAAAAATACATCCTAATTTGGGTTATTTTCACCAAAGACATGTAGCAGAATACATCTTGGCCTAAATTTATGAAGAACAATTATTTATTTGTAAACTTTTATAACAGAAACAAAGAAAAACATGTTTTTTTTCAAAATGTTTGGTCTTTTTTTGTTAATTTAGCAAAAAATAAAAACCCCAGCGGTTATTAAATACCACCAAAGGAAAGCTCTAGTTGTGTGAAGAAAATGATAAAATTTTAGTTTGGGTACAATGTTGTATGACCGCGCAGTTGTCATTAAAAGTGTGAGAGCGCTGAAACGTGAAAACTGACCTGGGCAGGAAGGTGTAAAATTGCACGGTATTGAAATGGTTAAGGACCTTGTATTTACTTATTGGTTTATTTAGGATTTAGTCACTGGGAAGGAGGGATATAATTGCCAGCCCACGGGGCATTATAGCACATGCACATGTGTGGGGACTCTTTGTGTAGCAGGGAGTTCATTCATTTATTATTTAAATTCGTTTTTTGGAGAGTCAGCACAGCAATTTTTATGTTTGAGTCCCATAAGTGCAGTACAAGCCGGTGCGGTGGCAAGCACAAGTATTGTCCTGCAGCCACTAAGAATTTGCACACAGGCCTGTAGAGCCCCTAATATCCTTCCAGATGTGCTTGCAAATCCCAATTGGCAGCCCACAAATTCTGCAGCACCCGTACTTCCCCCATTCATTGCCCAACACGGAATTCAGGTGGAAACAGCAAATTTAACTCCTCCCCTTGATTTTTTGGAGCTGTTTTTCATGGAAGATCTGTATGCATTGATTGTGGATCAAAACAATTTATATGTACAACAATTTGTCGCTGTCATTCCAAATTCAGACCTTGCCAGACCATTCGCATGGAAACTCATTACGGTTTCCAAATTTAAAGTTTTTTTGAGCCTAACCCTCAACATGGGCATTACTAAAAACAAATGAATTGCGGTTGTATTGGTCCACAGACCCAATTCATCATATGCCCGTGTTCTCTGCTGCCATGGCCAGGCATAGATATGAGAGTATAATGTGTTTTATGCATTTCAATGACAATACACTCTGTCATCCTCTGGGGTGACCCTGAATTTGACCGGCTCCACAAAACTCGACCCCTCGTAAATCACCTTAACCAAAAATTTGCAGATGTCTATACTCCCCAGCACAAAATCTGTGTTGATGAGTCAAACAATTTCTCCCCAGCAAGCTTGCCAAATATGGGGTCAAGATGTATAAGACCTGTGAGAGAGCAACATGCTATACAGTTTCAGATTTACGAAGGAAAAGATAGTCACATGGAGCCCCTCGGATGCCCAGACTACATGGGGAGTAGTGGCAAGATAGTTTGGAACTTGGTGTCATCCTTTATACTTTTGTTTTCATGTAAAAGCAATCCTACTCGCTAATTATCTGCAGGATTGTTTTTACAAGCAACGGGAGACGGTGCCCCCCCCGCTCCCTCGCTGCCTTCCATGGCCTTCTCAGGCAGTCCCGTGCCATCGGGGAAACCTGAGAATGCAGTCGGTGTTTCTGCCAGCTGACCATAGAGCTGCTTAGAGATCGGAATGGTGCCAATCATCTCTATAGCATTTCATCACATCAGTTTTGCAGGATATAAACAGTGTCATTTGTAAATTGGGAAAGCATCTGATCACACTGATCTTGGTTTGATTAGATAATGTAAGGGCAGAGGAGATATCTAGAGTCTGATAGACCCCAGATTTCTCAAAAAAGAATATATGACAATGCCCATTGAAGTTATAGGGGAAATTTGCATTTCCTGTGATAGCATTAAAAGTGATCAAAAAAAGAAATAAAAGGGACAGTGTAAAAATAATCAAATCAAAATAACTTAAAAAAAAAACACCCTTGCCCCCCCGCACGCGCACCTGCGTACGAAAGTATTGACCCTGTTTAGGTATGTAAACAGCAGTTGCACCATGCATGTGAGGTATCGCCGCGAACATCAGATCAAAGGCAGTAATTACAGTACTAGACCTCCTCTGTAAATCTAGAATGTCAGCTTGTAAAGGCTTGCTAGTGATATTAAACATGTATGCAGTGTGTCGCCATTGCATGGGGCATGCGCAGTTTTAAAGTATGTCATGCTTGGTATCCATTTACTCGGCATACTGTCATGTTTTATATTTTTCCAAATAATTGGCCAATATATTATGTTTTTGTGCATTAAAGTAAAAAAAGTGTATTTTTTTTTTTCAAAAAATTTGATTATGAAAAATCACTGTGTGAGTACTATGTGACATAAAAAATTGTAAATCTTGCAAATCTCGCCAAAACCACGATTGAAATTTATTTTGAGAGCCACATTTTTAAAACTGAAAATACATAGGATGGTACACTGTTTTTAGTTTCAATAAGTTTTTATAGTAATTCATCCCCCATAGTAATTCATCCCCCACATAGTAATTCATCCCCCATATAGTAATTCATCCCCCATAGTAATTCATCCCCCCTATAGTAATTCATCCCCCATATTAATTAATCCATCATATAGTAGTAGTAAGTAAGTAGCAAGTAGTAAGCCAAGTCCCCCCTGTGTCAATTCACTTACCTTTGCTCCGCGCGTTCCTCTCGCCGTCTTCCCGCGCCGTTCCGGTCTTCAGGGCGGACTGTGAGAGGAGCCTAGCTCCTCTCACGTTCATCACGCTGCCCCGCCTACACACATCCTGACAGCCAATCACTGGCTATCAGGATGTGAGTGGCAGCGAGACTGGCCAATCATTGCATTTGAGCGCACTGCCCTGGCTGTTTTTTTTTTTTGGATCACGCTGCAGAGTCCCTGCCGCCCAAGAGGAGGGAGGGGAGCTGGCGCCCGGCACACAAGAGCCGCATTAAAGCGTGTAAAGAGCCGCATGTGGCTCGCGAGCCGCGGCTTGCCGACCACTGCACTAGGGTGACTGCTTTAAAAAAATATATAATGTTTGGGGGTTCAAAAAAGTGTCAGAAAAGGCTTGGTCTTCAGGTGGTTAGAAGAGTCAATGACGTGTTGAAAAAACTTCTAATGCTGGGCATAAAATGCCCCCACCCCCCAAAGTGACCCCTTTTTGGAATGTAGACACCCCAAACTATTTGCTGAGAGGCATGTTGTGTCAATAGAATTTATTTATTTTTGGAAAATGACAAAACAATTTTTTTTTTTTTTTTTTACACTAAATTGTCACTTAAATGATTTATTGCTCATTCATGCCATGGTATTACTCCCCAAAAATACATTCTGCCACTTCTCCTGAGTTTTGGGGTACCACATGTAAGAGACTATTTGGCAGTCTTTAAGCTTTTAAAGGATTTTATTTCCTCATTACACTTCCTGACTACGTATCACAGGTTTGGGGGCCCTGGAATTCCAGGATAGCACCACCCCCCCATCCCCAACTGACCCCTTTTTGGAAAGTAGACACCCCAAGGAATTTGATAAGAAACATAATGAGTACTTTGCAGATCTCGTTTGTTGCCACAAGTTTTTGGAAACTGAAGAAAGAAAACAAAAACATATTTTTTCTTTTGTTTAATTATATTTCAAAACCTTGTGAGAAAAAATGAGATCTGCAAAATACTCACCATGCCTCTTTTTAAATTCCTTGGGGTGTCCACTTTCCAAAAAAGGCTCATTTGGGGGGGGGGTTGGTGCTATCCTGGCATTTCAGGGCCTCCAAAACTGTGATAGGTAGTGAGGACATGAAATGAGGAAGTTACCCACCTTCAGGTTTTCAAAGTGGTCATTGGATTTCAGACTCCTGTATGTGGCTAGGCTTCCAAAAAGTCTCACACATGTGGTATCCCCATACTCAGCAGAAGTAGCAAAATGTATTTTGGGGTGTAATTCCACATATACCCATGGCTTGTGTGAGAAATATATAATTTAAATGACAACATTTGTGTAAAAAAAAAAAAATGTTTTTGTCATTTTCCAAAAACTTGTGGAAAAAAATATATCTTTCATGGACTCAATATGCCTCTCATCAGATAGTTTAGGGTGTCAACTTTCCAAAAAGGGGTCATTTGGGGGTGTTTGTACTGTCCTGGTATTTTAGCAGCTCAAGTGTGATGGGCAGTCAGAAAGTGAAAGCTGTGTAAATTCCATTATCTATACCATAGATTGTAGATGCTATAACTTTTACACAAACCACTCAATATACACTTATTGGGATTTTTTTAACCAAAAACATGTAGCAGAATACATTTTGACCTAAATTTATGATGAAATTTTAGTTTTTTGGATATTTTATACGAGAGAAATGAGAATTTTTTTTTCAAAATTTTTTGTTTATAGCGCCAAAAATAAAAAGCGCACAGGTGATCAAATACCACCAAAAGAAAGCTCTATTTGTGTGAAAAAAAGGAAGTAAATTTAATTTGTGTACCATATTGCATGATCGCGCAATTGTCAGTTAAACTAGTCCAGCACTGTATAGCAAAAAAATGGTGTAAATTGCAGTATCTATACCATAGTTTGTAGACGCTATGACTTTCACACAAAGCAATCAATATACACTTTATAGCGCAAAAAATAAAAAGTGCACAGGTGATCAAATACCACCAAAAGAAAGCTCTATTTTTGTGAAAAAAAGGACGTAAATTTTGTTTGAGTACAGCATTGCATGACCGAGCAATTATCAGTTGAAATAGTGCAGCACCGAATAGCAAAAAGAGGCCTGGTCATTAAGGGGGGTAAATCCTCTGGATGGCAAGTGATTAATTATTAAAAGAAACCTTGCACAAAATAATAACAAAATCATGTTTTTTAAATTTAGCTGTAAATTTTTTGCTCTTATAATTTACCACCAAAGAACACCCCAAAATAAATTCCCCTGCTCCTGACGATCGCAGCGATGCAATATGTGTATGTTAGTTGTTTGTACCTGTAGTAGGACAAACAATGGTGCGCATTTTGTTTTATCCTGCCTAAAACACATTGACACTAACTGGCACTGATACTAATTTAACCGGCTCCTGCCCGGCCAATAGCACAAAGGCGGCTGGCAAAACACCTCGTCCCTCCGGGTGGACGCCATATGGCGTCCTTTCAGGCACGAGCAGTGCGCCTGCCCGCAGGGCCAATCTGTGGCGCGATCTGTCACTCGGACACGGCCGATGACAGATCTGTGTACCGACTCCGTTTCCAGTACCATGTGACCTGCTGTGACTAATCACAGCAGGTCACATAACAGTTGTATACAATGGATGGCTTCCTTTCATGCCATCCATTGTATACTAGTTTGTCTAGCAGTGAATGGTCACAGCGATCACATGTACATGGCCAAAGGACTACTGTATTGGTACAAATTTACCTTTACCTTACAAATCATCATCAGCTTCAGTTTTTAGAAGAATGCCTTGCCCTCCTCATAGATTTTACCATTGGTCCTATTCTCCTGGATTGTGTAACCTAGCCCTTAACCCACTACTAGACACATTTCAGTCTTCCAAACACCACTCTTAGTCCTATCCCCATAAAGTAAAACAGGTTCTCCATTCTCTGTGTTTATTAGATGTGCAGTGTATACATAACCCTGATACCCTTTATTCAGACCTACACAATTCTTACACAAGAACTGACTCCCCAGGTCACAAAAACCAAGATAGAAACCTCAATAGTAGGGTCATGCTCCAATGGTACTATATCTTCCAGAGCCTGGTGTTGGAATGTGGCTGTATATTTTAGATGATAAGCACAAGTCTATGGTCTAACCTAATGTTTTCATTGCCAGCTATCCATAAACTCTTAGGGAAAAAGTTCCCATTAAAATATAGATATTAAAATGTATTGGTATGAAATGGAATTGAAATATTTAATGAGGGCTAAAAAAAACTGCAAAATGATGATACATATATCATCAGTGTGATCTGCATTCACCAATGTTTCCACCCATGTACAGAAACTAGAAAAATATGCATTGAATATTAATTTGATAAAAAAAAAATCAGTCATCAGAGTTTTATTCTAACTTATTGAAAACTTCATAACTGCAACAGATTGTGTCACAATGGAACATATATTATGTCTCTTATGAAACATAGTACAGGTTGTACTGGAACAGCTATACAAATAAGAAATACAATTTTTAACATTGAAGGAAAATGCAATATGCATTGGAAAAAAATGCTTTAGGAAAGAAAGAAAATATAGTATTGTTTTAATACGTTGGACTCTCTCATCCGATTTGTCTGGTGCTCCTTTCTGGTTGTTTTTTTTTTATATGGTTTAAGCTTTATATCCATAATTTAATTTATTTGTCCTTATTGCATTCAGTTTTTAGTTTTTGTAACGTTACATTCCAAACAAATTCACAAAATATTAAGAAGGGGCTAACATGAGTGGCATATGCAGCATGCAACTGATTAACACTGCACACGGCATATGCCACTCACATCTGACCTCTTTCTCATTTGCTGGATCACCATTCTGATTTTGTGTGAGCAGTGACTACAGTATCTGTTTGGATTTTGGGTTATGTTTCCTTCCAGAACAAAATTCATCATATGTTTTCTTGTTACGTATAGTAGCAGCTATGAAAACATGACACCTCTATAAGCAGGTTGCTCTCCACCGCTGTATGATTTTCCATAGTGCCCTCTGATTATTCTTTATTCCTAAAACTGTATAATAGAGGATTGATAAATGGAGTAACTATAGTATATGCCAGAGAAAATATGTGATCCCTATTATAGAATGACTGTGAAGATGGACGGAGATATGTTAAGATAGCTGTCCCAAAGAACATGCTGACCACGAGGAGATGAGAAGTACATGTGGAGAAAGCCTTTTTCTTTCCACTGGCACTGGGGATCTTGACTACTGCCCGTATGACAAAGATGTATGAGATAAGAGAAGAAGAGAACCCAGTATCACACTGCCACCAAAAATAAAGACCACTAATTCATTAATGTACGTTTTCTTGCAAGATATCTTCAAAAGTGGTGGAATCTCACAGAAATAATGACTAATAAGACGGTCACGGCAGTAGGGTAATGTAGCCGTAAGAGCAGTGTTCACTATTGAAGTTATTAACCCAATAGTCCAGCAGATAATTGTCATATAGATGCAAATGGACTTATTCATGATTATAGTATACAATAGAGGTTGGCATATGGCGACATATCTATCATATGCCATGATACCAAGCAGAATGCATTCCGAGCCTTCTAAAGTTATGAATGTAAACATTTGAACAAAACAGCCTACAAATGAGATTCCTTTGGCTTCCTTTAGCACATTGTTTAAAGTATTTGGAGTGATTGCTGTAGTATACAATAACTCAATTATAGCAAGGCTAACCAAAAAGAAATACATAGGAGTGTGTAGATGGGAATCAAAGCATACAACAGATATAACCATAGAATTTGCAACCACAGTCATAATGTAAGCAAGAGTGATTATCATAAAGACCCATGACTGGTATGCTGGTACGGTTACTAGGCCTTGGAAGAGAAATCCATCAGCAAGTGTGAAATTTTTTTTCAGTGCAATCTCTTTGTACCTTTTTGTTTTGTATAAAAAAAAGGGAAATTCATACTGTTTTATTTATACTTTTATTTTATTTATACACTGTATATGTAATCCATGCATATTTCATTAAAATGTATTAATACTGTTGGGGAGATGTCCCACATCTCTGGGTGAATTCTATAAAAAGCCTTTTGCGTGATCCAAATCCATTATATCTATCTTAACCTGAGATATACTGAGTGGAATGTCAGCTGTTTTGTTGTGGTTGTTAAAAATTATTTATACTAAGATGCAGCTCTATCACTATTCTTCTATTAAATTAAAAACATCAATAGCTAAGCATTCTCCTATATGTTACAGTGCAAAATAACATCCTATAAAGTGATGCCGTGATATGTAGTCACTCTTCACAGCATACTGTGCAACCGTCCACACACAATAGTGTTATCCAGATTTGTTATTCAGCAAAAATCCAACAGTGCCAAATACTCTTCTTCTGTGTTTTCACACTCCACGGGATTGAGGCTCACTTTCTGTTGTGTACCAAACTAAAATTATTTAGTATGGCTAGAGTCCCCTATATCACCATCAAGAAGTATTCATCTTTCCAGAATCATGCTGGATGATATCTCATGCTTTTCTCACATTTTGACCTCATCTGGCTGCTGTCGCATCCCAGGCTTGCTGCTAGCACTTCTGGGTACCAGGTAAAGCAAACCCCATATATTTATTCCACCTATGTATTTAGCTATTTGCCTGGATATCGACTAAGAGAATCGTTCACAAGCAAAAGTTACTTCTAGTCTCATCCAGCCCACATTACAAGGTACAATCAACAGGGATGTCCAGCTAATGCTGCAACTTCTGCATTTGATGCCAATGACTCCAATCAAGTAGCATCTGCTTAGTAGAGGGTCCCAGACTGCATCAGATACTTTAGTGATTGTCAGTTTAGTGTCTTCATTGATCATTTTAACTGCCCTGAAAGATACACCTTGCAAGCAAAAGCTGAATAATTTAGACAGTTTGTATATGGAGTCTATGGACATATGAGAGTCTATATAAGGTGCAGCGCTATAATAGTAAAATGGCATATATAACATATATAATAAAGTGCAAATGTCAAATCACATTGCGGTGAGGTTAAGTGAGATGAACAAGTCCCAAAATAGGTCAAAAGTGGGGATCCAATAGATCCTAGTATGTGCGTAGGATGAAATTCTGTGTATCACACGGTGAATCTGAGGTAAAAATTGCGCACTCACCAGAAGTGCGTCAAAAAAACGCATGTAAGATTTATCCTGTGATATCAGATAGCGATCATCAATGGCCAAGATAGGGACAGGATCCTACACCTTCCAATCGCACCTTGGGTATATACTTCAAATTTCATAAGCGTGTCTCAGGCGTGCCACCATCCGGGGTCCCCTTTTAGAGCAGATTCTGCAAGTGGGGACTCTCATAGAAGAGAGCCCAATAAGGGACACCACATAGTGTGATACCGTATAAACTGAGTTTATTTAAAGGTACAACATGAATCTGCTCTAAAAGGTGACCCCGGATGGTGAATAGACTAGCCTGCTGCATCATTTTCCACTTTGATTTTCAGGGTGTCTTTGAATTCTGTCCTCTGTAGGTTGATAATTTTCATTTTCATCAAACGATGGGGCATCCTTACATTTCTAACACATTACCCAGTCCATTTCAGTATAGATATCCAGCATGATATTTTTCCCCATTGAGATATGATGTGTTTTCAAAGTGTTTCTTTAATATTTTTAAGCAGCGTATGGGAACAATTGAGTACGGTCTAAGGAGTACTGCTTAGACCTGTAGAAGGGGACATTCCCCGAAAGCTTGTCCTCAAAATTGTATGTTAGTGCAAATAAAAAAAGTATCACGGACAGTACTCAATTGTTCCTGTCGCAAATGCACTAATACGGCTACAATCACCTTAAGCAGCGTATAAAACCACTGTACATTCCTTTTTAAATACTGTATATCCTATAGTGTGCAGTAAATATTTATGTAATATGTTTAAAACTACATTAAAAAAAGATAAATATCTGCATAAAAAAAGAAGATATCAGTACTTAGTTTCGTACATATGAACATTCTTTGCAAATAAACAACTACCATTTATTTAAAAAAGCACCTGATATAACCTCTGGCTTAAACAAGGGTTGCAGCACCAGCACAGATACTGAAGATGTTGCTGTCTGCTTTCATATTGGTGCAAGACTAAACAAAATCTCATTTGAGCACCCATCTGTAATGACTCCTTCAAATGCAGTCCAGTAAAGATTTAAAGTCCACCACCCAAAACTATTGCTTGCATTTTGAGTAGAAGCTAGAGAGGTGCTGGTTAAAAATATGTTTGCATCCACATCACTTTCATTTAGCTCCAGATAAGAAACCCAATTTTTGTTGAAAGAAGTCCCCACCAGACCAGGATTCCTCCATCCATTATGCTTGTGTGGATGGGGTAATCAAGCAAAATCTAATTGTGTATACCCAGTTTACAAATCAGCATGCCGTGAGTGTATGTTTTAAATGATCCAATTACCTCTAAGCCCAGAGGTTCCTACTGTTTGGAAAACCACCCCCCCCTCTTTTCTATGGGTCCAGTTATACTGGGAATTTGCAGCATCAGCTACTCTAGAGCCAAAATACCTGCTGAAGGCTTTGAGTTTATTTACTAAAAGCAAAATAGGTAGTAGTTCACTTTGCAAGGGGCATTGCACTTCGCAAGTGAGACTTCCCCAGAGCTTAGCGAATGTGGTGAAGTTTCACTTTGCAAAGAATACCTAATCACATGAAACAAACATTTTTAAAAAAAATGCATTTTCTTCTTGCACGTGATTGGAGGATTAAAATCTGCAGAGCTTCACCTCATTCACAAAGTCCTAGGGAAAATTCCCCTGCAACATGCAAAGGAAACCATGAATTTTTCTTTAATAATTCAACCCCTGTTTGTTTTGAGCCTCTACAGCTCCTGTACTGCAACATACTGTATACAATACGTAACAGAAAGCCAAGGTTACCAACCTAGTCCTGTCTGACTGCTCTGGTTAGACATGTAAACAGGTGAATAGTGAACATATTATGATATTTAAAAATATTTCACTGTTTCGTAGTTTGTATATGTGATTAGAATTAGTGTTATCATGTAGCACTGTTTAGCTGTGTGTGCCCTGCTGAGGTGATATTCTGTGGGAGGTAAGGGTTAACTCTGCTGGTCAATAAAATAAAACTCTCTGCTGGGGCAAGCACATAAAAAGGAAGGGAACCACATCTCAAGGGTGCAACAGTAAGTAAGGCAGCAAGAGGTTGGGTTCCAGGTCTACCCATCTAAGGAAGAGTAGCTTCTAAGCACGTGAGACACTACTTTGCACTTAACCACCTCCTTGTGGGAGTCCAGTTGTGGTTCCAACGTAAACACTCTTGCTTTAAAAAAGGACTCTAAGGACTTTATCATCTATTTAAGGCATGACTGTCTCAAGGATCAAGCAGGGACACCAGAGGACTAAGAAAAAGGATACTTAAAAGGATTAGTACAGGAATGTGTGTTGAAGACATCTTTGTTGAACTGTTCATTTGTTATATTTAAACTTCAGTAAAATTGTTATGTAACTTGGCCTGGCCTGAAGTTACTTCAGGACAATATTAAAGAAGTGCATGTATACATGGCGTATCACAAAAACAGGGCTTATTAGGGGACTAGACAAGTTAGAGAAGATACAGTACAAATGTTTAACATGCAACAAAGCTATTCGTAGGAGGCTATATTGCTGTTGCTAATGACTATAGCACTAGTGTTGAGTGCATAAGCAGCCAGCCAGTTGGGAAGCTGTGTGACTTAGCAAAGGCAATTAACGGCCCTGATAGTGAAGGAGCTTGGGTTCTTAGGCTCCTTCCCTAGCAATCAGAACCCCAATATTGAGTCCCACTAATGTCACAGGGCATCCTAAGGACCCAGCCTGGAAGTCACAGAAGATAGATCATGGGACCATGAGAAAGGAACATAGCCTCCGTCTATCTGGAAGTCAGATTACAGCAGGAAAAAAGGAATTTAGAGGTTTGAAGAAGGCTGAAAGCATTAGAAGGTACTTTTTGAGTTAAAAATACATACCTGAATATATTTTTTTAAACTGGATTTATTGTCACTTTAACACAGGCTTTGAAAATAGACAATCCAGTCATATATAAAAGGAATAGCACTATCCTCTCTCAAAACAGACTCCCCATCAAGTTACCACCACAATCCTTCCCCTGAAGTACAAAAATTCATCAAAGTATAGTAAACTTGATTACCATCTAATCACAATATAGTGTAAACATAATAGCAAACCCCAAAAATTAGATAATCATCCCAAAAGAAATATATAGAAAAAAAAAAAAAAAAAAAAAAGTCACAATTCAAACACCCAAAAAAATGTCCAAAAAGGAGTCCCAAATTTTCCAAATCTTTATCTGTGATATCTTAATTCTTCATATCTTCCAACATTCTTAGTGATATACTTCAAACCCGATCTTCATATACCCTCAAAGTGATATCAAGGGTCTGAGTATTTCCTTCCACTTTATAGGTATTCTTTCAGCCTTTCCAGCCACTTCCCACAGACCTCAATAACAGACCATGGATCAGTATATATCAAAAAACTTATAGCACTTTATTGTAGCAACTTACATTCAAGTAAGATGACATCAGCTTCACAAACGGTATGTTCACAATCCTTCCTCTCATCGCAAGTGTACAGATTGCCACACTATATCACCTCCGCAGGAGGAGCGATTGCCGTGGGTTCCCAGTTCCTCAAAACCCCATGAGGATTGCAATACACACATCCGCATGCACCAGGATCAAAGATGGCCGTCGCCGCACTTCCGGAAGAGCGTACCTACGTCACCACGTCACGTGCCCCGCATTTCATTTTTTTTTAATATAAATACATCCATTAGACTCAATAGAGGTCTATATTTTTGTAGCAGTACCCCCCATAGTAGCCAGCATATGGGGAGGTGCAGTGTGATACGGGTAGTAAGTACACAGTCTGGTTGCAGTAAAACTTGGAACTTGTATTAAACAGAATGCCAATGTTACAAAAACCCAGGCGGGAGGGTGCTGCTAACGAAATGTCTTACAGTTCAATTTAGTCAGATGTGATGAAGGAGAGGTGCCGACAGTGTCTGTTCCAGAGGGTGAAGTGTGGCCTGGCCAGTCCAGTCCCAAGGGGGAAGCTCCTTTCCAGGGTACCGAGTCCTTAACTTATTCCTCCTTATCAGGAACCTTTCCCTACCTCTAGTTGCTGTCCCTAACAAGTGGGGTCTCTCTCCCTATACTAGCCACATGCTAGAAGCATGCCAAAAACTGGGGGCAGGGACCCAGGAAACCATAGAGAAACAATTCCCTTAGACTTCCTCTCTAGGCGCTTGATTTGAGCGCCACCTACAGTGGGGAAAACAAACCGTTCCTGCCTACAAGCTGTTAAACAAGTCCCTGAGGTATTTTCCTGTAGTTTTGCCCCACAGCCAGGCACACAATCACAGTTACTCTTTGGTGCAGTAAACAGTCTAGTGTTCTTTTTAGTGTTTTTATTCTTAGGGATAATTTGGATGGGGATGGAGATGAAAGGAAGGATCCAAAAAGAACTCTGTACAAGATGAGAACACTACCTTTCTTCTGCAGCACTTTAAGCACAGTCCTTGTAGGAGCCAGTAATGGACTTGGCTTGGCTGAAGCAGATAAAGGCACAATTTTCTGTCTTTAAGCAACTTAAGCAAAGTCTCTTTTACCTGAGAAAAAAATGAACTGAGTTCTTCAACAGCCGATGCCCCCCTTTTCTGCATTCACAGCTGGCTCTCTAGCACCAGAGGGGTGGCAGCAGAACTCAGTCTCCAGGATCTCTCACACAGTCTCTACTCAAAAATGTTCTCAGAGGAATGGATGCCTCCTTCCAATGTCCTCCAGACACCTCTAACAGTGACCTCAGACCAGATCCAACAGACAGCTCCTAGACAGGTGCTAGGTATAGATAGATAGATAGATAGATAGATAATGTGTTTTGATAGGTAAATTTAGTTGCCACACTGTAGTCAGTGTGGCTATGATTGTTTGTTAGGTAAAAGCATAGTTCGCCCACTGTACTCAGAGAAGCTGCATTCTGCTAGTTAGGTCTGCTGAGTGTGTTCAGCTGCTGCCAGTCTCATAGCTCCCTCTGCATCCAGGGAGCTTGAGTTTCTGTATGATAAATGTGGAGCTATGCAGATGGCAGCATGAATATTGATACAGCCCTGGCCTAATCCAGAGAGGCAGGCTCTGATGGCATGCTGGGAGACTGTATATATTCGGTGAGCACACTAAGCTTGGGGCCTTTTCCCAGTAGGAGAGGAACACAGCCTGAGGGGGGCTGTTTGCTTCCCTGAGCTACCCTGCCATGTGCTGAAGATACTGAGAGCTGACTGAGGGGCTGTTTGCTGAAGATCTAGTCTGGTATCACTGGAGGAAAGTGTCGCTTTAGGTTGGAAGGAGTACAGCCTGCTGAGAGATCTTAGAGACTTTTTGGGCTGCTGCCACTCCACCTTTCTGGTGCTAGAGAGTCAGCTCTGTGTGTTTGCTAAAGCTGGTGTCCTAAAGAGCTTAGTCTGCCTAGCTCTCTGTGAAGGAACTCTGCTCTTGTGTGCTCCAAAGAAAAAAGCCTGTGTTCTTTACTGATCTTGTTGCTCTAAAGAAGGAAGCCTCAGTGATTTTACTGTTCTATTACAAACCAAGTCCACAGTTTGCTCTCTGCAAGGACGTTTGCTTCAGCCTTACAGAAAGGAGTACACTGTCCTTAATTTGTAAATAATTTCTGTTTTTGGAGCATCCCACTCAATCCCCTCATCCTATCCAAGTTTTCAAAAAAATAAAAACAACACCCGTAGACTGGTTATTGCGGAAATAAGTGACTGTGTTAATGTGCCTGGCTGTGGGGCTATCTATTTGGGAAGAACCTGGACAAATTCACAGCGGCTCCTATGAGAGTAGGTGCTACACAAGATAAATGTATCTAACGACAAAAAAAAGCAGCTTCACTGGGCACAAGGAGCCAAAACTAAGTCTATCTACTCCTAGCACGTATCTAGGAGGGTGTTACCATTCTGTAATTGATAAGGTTTAAAAAGACATAGGTCCATCCAGTTCACCCTATATAGTGTGTGTGTGTGTGTGTGTGTGTGTGTCTTTATTAGGCCACTTTATTAGATACACCTTTTTCAATTGCTTGGTAACACAAATTGCTAATCAGCCAATCATATGGCAGCAACTCAATGCATTTAGGCATGTAGATGTGGTAAAGAAGACTTTGAATGTAGCATGTTTGTTGATGCTAGACGGGCTGGTCTGAGTATTTCAAAAACTTCTGATCTACTGGGATTTTCACGCACAACTATTGGGCAGACTGGTTTCTGTGATATTCAGATAGTAGGGTCAGAATTTGACATAAAAAACACGAAAGCATGGATCCATCCTGCCTTGTATCAACGGTTCAGGCTGGTGGTGCTGGTGTAATGGTGTGGGGGATATTTTCTTAGCACTAGCAAGGTGTACCTAATACCTTTAATTGATTTAACCTGTCTAGATACTGTGCATATACATTGATATTGTTACCATAGTATTACTTAACTACTTGGTATTGTACTTAGAGTTCACAAATTTGATGTCCTCTTTGGGATTGTTGTGGACTATTCAACTATTAACTGGAGCTATTACTATTATAGTGGCTGCTAAATAATTGTGTATCTTGTTTTCTATTAGACTCTGTGCTAATATTCATTGTCACTAATTTGGTGAGCATTAATTCTGTGTTTAAGAATGTCTGAACCCAGAATTTCAGAAGGGTCGAGAAGCTTGCAAGGTCAGGGCAACAACCAGGGACAAGCATAATCTAGCAGCCCCTTCAGGGGTAGTGTTTATTGAGATCTGCAAGTAAATATTGTAGCCATGGCCAGTGGTCCTTTTAAACTGCTCAGCTCAGCCCTTGCATCCTTGCCACAGTTCATGTCTCCTTCTCTGCTGGTAACTGACAGACTGCAGGAAGAGGGAATGGAAAGGAGAAACATCATTGACTTCTTGGACTTAAGTCTTCTCAATGTAAGGGAGGACCTTAACAGGGTGACCGTTTTATGATGCCCAGGTGCCTGAAAAAGGACACAGGAATGCAGTGAGAGGAGAAAAATGACAGTGTATTGAGATCAGAGGCTATAAGAAAGCCAAGTGGGGTGTTGGCAGGGAAGAATGAGCACTAAACTTTATTTATGACCCTTCATTCAGCCGACACTTCCATTGTGCCAGAGGGGCACTGCGGTCCACTTCTCATCTGCCCTCATTCAGCCAGGACAGTCTGCACTGCATCTCATTTTCCTCCATGAAGCCTGCAGGAACCACCTTCAATTGTCAGACTGTACCTATGAGAACATTTTCTGGACATTGGGATGGTGAGTGGCCTTCAGTAATCCTTGCATTTGTGGAACTTTACACACATTTTCTGGGAGAATACTGCTGCTGGTGGAGCATCATTTAAATACTGTCCACCATCGCTGCAAAATCCTCCATAGTGCCCTTTGAACATCCTTATTCCTAAAACTGTATAATAAAGGATTAATAAGAGGAGTGACCACAGCATACGTCAGGGAAAATATGTGATCCTTATTATAAAATGACTGTGAAGTTGGATGGAGATATGTTAAGATGACTGTCCCAAAGAAGATACTGACCACCAGGAGGTGAGAAGTACACGTTGAGAAGGTTTTTTTCTTTCCACTAGCACTGGGGATCTTGATTACTGCCCGTATGACAAAGATGTATGAGATTAGAGTTAGAAGAAGGGAACCAACAATCACACTGCCACCTAAAAGGAAGACTACCAATTCATTAATGTACGTGCTCTTGCAAGAAATCTTCAGAAGTGGAGGAAGCTCACAGAAATAATGTCTAATAAGGCGATCACGGCAGTAGGGTAATATAGCTGTAAGAACAGTGTTCACTACTGATGTTATAAATCCAATAGTCCAGCAGGTAATTGTCATATAGATGCAAAGGGACTTGTTCATGATGGCAGTATACAGCAGAGGTTGGCATATGGCTACATATCTGTCATACGCCATTAAACCAAGCAGAATGCATTCTGAGCCTCCTAAAGTTATGAATGTAAACATCTGAGTAAAACAGCCTACAAATGAGATATGCTGGTTTTCACTTAGTAGATTGCTTAAAGTATTTGGAATGATCACCGTAGTGTACAATAATTCGATTATAGCGAGATTCACTAAAAAGAAGTACATGGGTGTATGAAGATGAGAATCAAAGCAGACAACAACTATAACCATAGAGTTTGCAGCTATAGTCATAATGTAAGCAAGAGTAATTATCATAAAAACCCATGTCTGGTATACTGGTAAAGTCACTAGGCCTAAAAATAGAAATCCATCCACAAATGTGACATTCTTGTTCAGTGAAAACTCTTTGAACCTGTTATTACAAAAAGAAGAGAAATTAGACATTTTAGCATGTACATCTGTAAGTATTTAAAGAAAATACATTATTAGAAAGCACACATTGTATGCTAAATGCATGCATTTCAAAAGGTCTGGTTTAGTTGTGGCAGGTGCTTATTTTTCTTTGGTTTCTGGTACTAAGCACCCTGCATAAGAGTTCCTAATTAAATCTGAATTTTTTGGAGTCTGCTGCTACTGTAGAGGTGATGTCTCATTAAGAATTCAGTGGGTAATTCGACCAAACAGAATCCTTATTAAACTAGGATTTACTGATTTTTGGATAGACTCTTCCCATTTTTTTCATTTAAAACAAAGCAAGGAAGGTTTATGATCTTGTTTTGCTTTGTTTCTGTTGGACAATACAAAATTGAGATATGTTAATAATAGGAATGACAGGAAGCACAGGGATATCTTCCTAGCTGTTATTGCTAAATTATCAATTGTGGACCTGGGGCAGAGGCGTAATGTCCAAAAAATGTCCTCTTAGTACCTTAGCTGTACCTTTTTAGGTTCATCCATTCCTTGCCTGCTGAGGAATATTTTTGGTATAGTGTGATTAATATTGCACAGACTAATGTGTTTGAACTTTGAGCTGCACCTACTGTCAGTTAAGCAACAAACTGAAATAAAACTTTGACAAATTGTTCCTATTTAAAACTTAGTTAATAATCCTACACCATAGCTAACTAACACCTCCCTCCCCTTCTCTGTTTAGCTATTATTTTTTGCTATTTTTTAAAGTATCTTTATTACTTTTTATGATTCATTTGTTTGCAGTCATTAATTTTTTTTCAGCTTCATTTGGTATTGTTGTTCTGTCGTGTTTAATAAAAAATGCACAAAGTTTATAAAAAAAAAATCTGTCTGTCATTCATAAATAACTTCACTATGCTTTGTACATGAAAAATTTAATTAAAATGGAACATTAACCACTTCCCCGACCACGTTATAGCCAAAATATGGCTATAGCATGGTCGTCTAGTTCTGGGAGGGCTGTCCATGGATCTGGACTTAGCTGTTCACATGTCCAAGTAAAGGGCCAATAAGAGCTGCCTTTTACCATGTGATCAGCTGTGTCCAATCACAGCTGTTAACAGTGTAAATAGGAAATGCTGGTTGTTGGCAGTCCTCTCCTCACACCGACAGCGCATGAGGAGAGGAGAGCCAGTAAGAGGCATTTCTCAGGGGGGCATCTACACTGATCATCAGGGCACTGATCATCAGTACCCTGATGATCAGTGTAGCTTCATCAGTGCCCATCAGTTTGGCTAATAGTGCCCATCTGTGCTGGCTTTCAGTGCCCATCTGTGCTGGCTATTAGTGCCCATCTGTGCTGGCTATCAATGCCTCCTCAGTGATGCCTGTCAGTGCCAATCAGTGACATCTGTCAGTGCCCATCAGTAGTGCTTATCAATGCCCACTGATGGACCCATCAGCACCACATCAGTGCAGCCTCATCAACATCCATCAGTGCAGCCTGTCAGTGCCCATTAGTGCAGACTCATCAGTGCACATCAGTGAAGGAGAAAAATCACTTATTTACAAAACTTTATAACAGAAACTAAGAAAATCCTTTTTTTTCCTCAAAATTTGTGGTCTTTTTTTGATTGTTTAGCAAAAAGTAAAAACTCAGTGGTGATTAAATACCTCCAAAAGAAAGCTCTATTTGTCTCAAAAAATGATAAAAACTTCATATGGGTAGTGTTGCATGACCGCACAATGGTCATTCAAAGTGCAACAGCGATGAAAGCTGAAGATTGGCCTGGGCAGGAAGGGGGTAAAAGTACCTGGTAGGTAAGTGATTAACATGGAACAAATCAGAGCACTTTTTATCTACAATCAATAAATTTGTTTTAAAGGCAACACTGGTATATGTGGAAAATATTTTGATGTATTATTGTATTCAGATTGCATAGAAAATAAAAATAACACAATATTGGCAACATTGTTCAAATTGGAAAACATTTCTAAAAAATTGCAAAAACATTGTGACATATTATTGTCCTTAGATAAAAATAGGACAATCATTCCAGCATGCAAAAGTTGAAGTTAAGTGCTTTTTTCTCTCTGTTCTACTCCAGTGACTAGTTTTCCCGACATACACACTAGGTAGCACACCCCATAACAGCCACTGGTGAATTAAGTCCTTCTTCCCCCTTAGACACTCACAGCCTAGCACACAGCATTTCCAACACTCTACTACTAGCTCCAAAGAACAGTTTAGGGGTTTATTTTTGGGTTTTTTGGGAGAATGATGAACTTATGAATATGGAACATGGGATACCCCAAAAACTGTAAAGCTGTACAACTTGAGGACTGCTCCACTTCTGGCTGCTCTGTACAAAAACTTCTTGCTGTAGTGCACACAGCTTCTCGATACACTGCCCAAACTTCTGGCTGCACTGCACACAAATAAATCAAACAACAAACAATCTCTATGCTGATGGTAACCTGTACTCCATCCAAAGTTTAAAGCTACGCACAGTCAGTATTCCTCAGCACTGGGGTCTTATAGTCACAAGATCATTAGTTGCCTCCTGCTGATATCCACCAGGCCCTTCCTAGTGGGGGAGATGTAGGCTCACACCACCATAAGACAGCTGGACTCTTCCCCACCAACTTCTTCCTGGCTCTCTCCAGTGAGCTTCTCCTGACCCAACCAGATCCCTGGACTTGAGCTGCGAATAGGCTCCCCAACTAAGCTTAGCTGGTACCTCAGTGTCTTCTGGCTGCCTCTCCAGACTTCTGCCCAGGGGGCAGAGCCCCTGCACAGGGATCTACTCCTGAAAAACTGGACCTAGGAACACTGCACCCTTCTGCTGAGGCGTCAGACTATTTATGGGCTCTCTCACCACCTTCTAGGCACACCTCCCCAGGGATTGGCTAGAGTGCCATAAATATTCAGGCAGTCCTTCCTCTCACTATGTTCCAGAGTAGCACCCAGTGAAACCCTGAGCAGCCCTAAGCAATCCACTCCTGCTTCTCTGATTACAAAGGAGCCAAACTAAATTTGCCTAACAGCCTTCTCTAAACTAGGAGGGTGCTAAATCCACTCTCATCTAAGAAAGAGGCCCAGTCCTAAAGGGCTGAGGCACAAAAAATAGCTTCTGGTACCAGGAGTGTGGGTATCCCATGCTAGAGTGGAGGGGGAAAAGGGGATTAAAGTATAAGTTCGCCTTTTCAGGCAGAATTTCACTTTTCATAATAATTAGAAGCATTTTCCATTGCCATTTCTGTCCCGGTCATCCCAATGTGCTTTTCTCTCACTTACATTATCCACAGGACATTTAAAATCTTGTCAGTTTATTTGACTTTTTTTTAATGATTTTAAGATTCCATCACTTCCTGTAGATCATCTTTCAGAATTCATTTCTTGTAGGCATCTCCCAGAAACCTTCACTTCCTTGTTGCATCACAGTGACACACATAGGGCAGCCCGTTGATTTCAAAGGGTTGCGCTACACGTGGCAAAGTAGCTCATGGGACATTTTGGCATGATGTGGGTTGCACATTTTTTACTGTGTGTTTTGCTGCATTTGTCACTCATTTTTTCCAATGCCAAAATGTGTGCTTGTAGCTGTGTTTGGTGTCTCGTTAACAATTAATGGCACCATTTGCACTGTCTTAGATGTCATTACTTTATTATCTTGGGGTATTTGGATTCTGATCCTTTCCTATTGGAGGGCTTGCATTAAGGTTTGGGGTGGGAAGTTTCTTTTTTACTGGCTGGGCCAGTTGATTGTAGTTACTGCATTTTTGCTATATAAGTGGTGTTGTGTACTTGTAAACATTAATAAAAAGAATTAAAAAAAAATAAAATTTATGGCACCAAAAGCGCAACTAATTAATTTTAGATGTATAAAAGTGGCCATACACTATACAATCTGATTGTATAATCTTTGTACGATCTTCTTTAGATTTACCAAAACTATATCATAGGAGGACACACCATCTATCCAATCAGGCAGGTCAATGCACTACATAGTTGATGGTAGATCTAAAGGAGATTGTACAATCAGATTGTGTCGTGTATGGTGAGCTTTACAGAACACAGGACACTTCTCCTGTTTTCAGTACTACAGCTCTATCTACATAGGCTGTTTTCTGATCGCTCAGCACACTCTAAAATGCACATGCTAAATGAACACTCTATGCAAAATGAAATTAGGATAGAAAAAAAAATTGAGGCCTGTGTATTTAGTTAGAACTGTGATCACTGATTAATTGCAATAGAAAACTGTGCACCTGTGGAAGTGGGTGGTAGTGTTTTTCTAGAAGGGGGGAAGGAAGCCACAGGTGTGTGCTAATGTGGTCAGCTGATGAAATCCTTCCTGTGTCTTACTGTTTTTTATGTCCTAAATCTACATACCAGCAAGTGATGAAGCTTTCTAAGAAATTCAGCAAGGGCTAAGGTAAGGCCTTGTTCTTAAAATCAAAGAAAGCTTTTATTTTTGTGCAACAGAGGTACATTAATGGTATATTGGTACACTGGGGAGCTGGAATTTAGAAATAAAAATGAGCTTAGCCTTTAAGGATAAAACAGAAATGTGGCATCACACATAGCAACAAGAACTTTTTAGTTTACAGTAGAAATATAGTTATTTTACATATATATCAATATCTTATTTACATTTATACAGTAAATGTATATCCTAGCTAGGTAGAGCCCTACCGCTGGCTAAATAAATCATTAGCACAATAAGTTTACAAATCTTTTCACGTTGCTTCCCTAAAATAATAAAAAGTAAGGTTAGTATGTACATTGAAACAACTTCAATGGGAGCATCATCTCTGGGGAAATGATCCTCCACCAACAACGACATGGGCCTAAACTAAAATGTAGTTTGTAAGTCCATGAACCTTATTCCTAAGCAATGAGCCACCTAGTGACCAAATATTGACACACCACCCCCCTCTTGAGCCCTGGAAGCAAGCAGAAAGACACATCCTAGCTACTCCTACAAAAAAACTAACTACAACATATGTATAGACCCTGCAAAACGGTGTTTTCCTACTGTCAGGGTTACTTCAAAGTTTAAGCAACTTCTCTGAGTTTTGAAAAAAGATTAGCTCTGCAAGCCCAGAATCGCTAAGCCAGCATCACAAGGAAAAAACCTAGAAGAATTATCCCTCCTCTGAGAATAACAAGGCTGAATAGGCCCTTCCCCCTTTTTTAAACTGTTTTCAACTGGGGGAAGGCTAAACAAACCAACAAGAACAACGTGTTTGAGTGCTGGCAGTTCCAGTGAACAGCCCCATTTAGCAACAAGAAACTGGTCTTTGATCCCAAACAGTATGGCAGTAAAATAAAGGGGGTCAGTCCAACTTCAAAAGTAAAGGTTGGGAATGGGGACCTGGATCATACACCCATTAAGCCCCCAGATGTTGGAGTAATGGCAGTCTTGTCTTTCAGCAGTGGTCTTGTCTTACCACCACTATTCTGTCCTTCTATATGGCAAGCCCCAGGCTCCATTCTTTTTAAATGTCCTGGAAGCAGAGCCAGAGATTAGGGTAGTGAGGCTATTGAAGGGGCCTTAGGACATGCAAATAGCCACAAATGAGATCCTCCTCCTACTTAGGATGTTTAACTTCCACCTCATCCATTATCTGCTGAGTCACATACGGGTATTCCAACCCATGCTCCAAAGCTACCTTCCGTTGTACTTTCCTCTGAAACCAGGAAAATCTTGGTAACTTCGGAACGTGGCCCCTTCCTGGAAGGACAAAAGGCTTAGGTGACTTGTTATCCAGCTCTTTGTATGCCAGGTTCTGAGCTGCCACCTGTGCCCAGGAGGTGGGCAGTCCGGACTGCACCCAGCTTTCTGCATATGCCCGTTCCAGCACGTGGACACTCCATTAACTGCGCCACTGAATTACTATCTTCAGCCATTTCAGGGTTACTTGACTCCTCATGTAGCCATGCAAACAGTCTCTCACATCCTTCCCCTAAGGTGTCTACCCAGTCCCACTCTGCATCTGAAGAGCTTGGAGAGCCCCAGTCATCCATGCCTCCCAGGGACTCGAAAATAACTCTCACCCTGTGGACCCCTGGTCTATTTTACCACCACTGCTACTCCCCACCAGTTCATCTGATGATTGGTTAGACTCTGGCTCCCTCTAAGTGGGGATGACAGGAAAAACAGCAGCAGCCAGCTTTTCCAGAGTTCCCTTCCAATGGTAAATTTAGGTTGGGGCATATCCCAGATGAGAACCCCACATATAGAGCACCCCTGTAAGAGCCACTGGTGAATCGAGTCCTATTTTCCCTTAGAGAACACACAGCCAGGCAGACAGCATTTCTGACACTCTTCCACTGACTCCAAAGAACAGTCTAGGGGTTTCTTTTTTGGGTCTGCCCCTGCAGAACTGTACCCAGGAACACTGCACCCTGTTGCTAGTGCCTATTTATGGGCTGTCTCACCACCAACTGGACACATCTCTCCAGGGATTGACTAGAGTCCAATAAATATTTAGACTGCAGACTCTGACCTTCCTCTCGCTATGTTCCAGAACTCTCTGGAAGATAGGGGGAAGTAACAGAGAAGCAGCCTGTGAAAACCTGAGCAGCCCTAAGCAATCCACCCCTGCTCCTCTGATTACAGAGGAATCAAACTAAATTTACCTAGCAGCCTACCCTAAACACAGACTGAAAAAAAAGATTGCCAGAGCTATGTTATTTCCAATAAAAAAGTACTACAGTTCAATTTTAAAAACACTGTAATACTGTAGAAATGCTAGTTTCCTGTCAATAATCTCATTACTTCCAGAGGTACTGGCCTGGAACAAGCATAAAGGGATAAAGTGATGTTTAAGTCAGACATGCTTATCTGCATGCTTGTTACAGATATGTGATGATCAGCTTTACAGCTAAGCAACTAACATTTTCAAAGGAGTAGGTCAATAACAACACTTACCAGATTAACTCATTGCATTGCTTTACACCTGTAAAGAACAGCAAGTGAAAAATAATTTCCACAGAATTGTGCTGTTTCTGTGGGGAGGTTACCAGGAACATATTTACCCCACCACAGCTCTCTAACTTGGTCTTAAGGTGGGGGGGCTGGGATGGACTTCCTGATGACATGACCACTGTTCACCACTGTTTTTGAGTCTGTTCCACTGGCTTTTGATCACAGCTAGATACAGGGAGCTGTTGGTATCAGCTTCTTCACTGTGCTGAGAGTGGGCAGCAAGCATGCTTTCAGAACAGAAACATCGCTGCCATGGACATATATGTGCGGTGTATATGCTTTAAGGCCCACCCTCCTTGTCACTGCGCATATGTGTTATGGGGTCAGAGGTTAAATATGCTGTGCAAAAGCATTCAAAGGGCAAAGAGTAGATAAAAATAATATTTTACTAATATATCATTTGATTCAGCCTAAATGATTCCCTTATTCTACTCCAATGTTCCTCACCATTCCAATAATATAATCTCTCAGGTATTCCACGTAGTCAAAAATTATAATTTCGAGGTCATGGAACTCGCAAGTAGATATATTTGACTAGATTATTTCAAAACTGAACAGGCTAATGATAAATTATGATTTTTTAAATGATTCCTGGAAAGCCTGGGATTCTTTGCTTTAGTTTTTTAGACATGCATTTAAAATGAGAAATGAGGGCAGAGATGTAATTGATGAGGAGCATTTCTGTCCCCAGTGGGGTGAAACAAATGTTAAGGTTTGTGTTGCTAATGACTGGGCTGATGGAGCAGTCACTTTAGTTTTAAGTTTCGAGTACTAAAAATAAAGCGGAAGATAACAGTGCTTGTCACATTATCTGCATGAATTTTCATAGTTTAGACAACAAGCTTTGTGAGCTGACAGCTCTTATGTCTAGGGACAACTTTGACCTTGTTGCAATTACAGAGACATGGTTCAATGATTCAGTTGACTGGAAATTAACTATTTATTTATTTCAGGTACTTATATAGCGCCATCAATTTATGCAGCGCTCTACATATATATTGTACATTCACATCAGTCCCTAACCCTCAAGGGGTATACAATCTAAGGTCCCTAAGTCACATTCAGGGGCAGACTGACAACTCATGGGGCCCCCGGGCAATAGGGGATCATGGGGGCCCTGTGTCCTTGCCCAAACTCAAAAAAGCCTATGAAAAAGGTACCAGGGGCATCTCATGGGGCCCCCGAGCAGTGCCCGAGTTTCCAAATGGTCAGTCCGCCCCTGGTCACATTCATACATACACATACTAGGGACAATTTAGACAGGAGCCAATTAACCTACCAGCATGTCTTTGGAGTGTGGAAGAAAACTGGAGTACCCAGAGGAAACCCACACAGGCACAGGGAGAACATGCAAACTCCAGGCAGGTGGGGCCGTGGCTGGGATTTGAACCAACGACCCTAGTGCTGCCAGGCGGAAGTGCTAACCACTTAGCCACTGTGCTGCCCTTTTAGCCACTATGCTGCCGAACTATACTAGGGTATACACTATATAGAGAGTAGGGAAGAGGAGAGGTGGAATTGCCATATATGTAAAAATAGCATAATGCTAACATTAATTAAAAAAACAAATTAAATACTCGAAACCTTCTGGGTGTGCCTTCCAACCAGAGAAGGATCTTCCCTTAGAATTGATGCAGTATACAGATCCCCGGGACAGACTGAAGATTATGATAACTTGTTGATTGATGGGATAACTCAAATGGCAATGAAGGGAGAGATTTTAATTTATGGGTGACTTCAGCATGCCTGACATTAACTGGAATTCTCTAACTGCTATTACAAGCAGTAGCAGCGATGTAATTGAGGCAACGAAAGGACTTTCTATAAAACAGTTAGTAAAAAGCTCAACCTGAGGTGATCATATTCTAGACCTTGTACTAACAAATGGGGATGGATTGTCAGATGTTGAGGTGGGATACAATTTGGGTTTTAGTGATGATCAACATCTTTGGTTTGATATTAAAACAAGAACTGAAAATCATATACAAAAATAAAAGTTTTAGATTTCAAGAGGACAAGTCTTTTAAAAAAATGAATTGAAAAAAGTTGGAGTAAAATGACAGGAGTAAGTAATCAGGGGGCACTGTTAAAGTCTACCATCCTGGAGGCAAAAATATTATGTCAAGCAAATTAGTAAGAATACACAGAAACAAAAAACAATATGGTTCACAGATTCGAGGAAACAGTAGGTGTTGCTGATAGAGAAGGGCATACAAATAGACAAAAGGAAGCCAAACACGTTATCAATGCTGCCAAAGCACAGAGAGAGGAGGAAAATGCTAACTCTATTAAGAAAGGAGATAAAACCTTTTTTAGTTACATCAGAGGTGGAAGAAAAAATACAAAGGGATCACTAAAATGAAAACTGGGCACACCACCTATGTTGAGGGAGTCCTAGATGTAGAAAACAGTTTAAAAATTATTTCTGTTCAGTATTCCCAGAAATAAATTGTACTAGCAATAAGAAGTTGGGGAATCATGTTGATTCTAGTAATGATGGTTAATTTTTAGGATTTCAGGAGACAGAGGTGGCAGAGGAACTGGCTTGATTAAAGCTTAATAAAGCACTGAGGTATAGTTGTTGGACCATTAACATATCTTTTCAAACAATCTTCTGACAGGAAAAGTTCCCGATGACTGGCGGGCAGCTAAAGTTGCACCTATCCACAAGAAGGGAAGCAAGGTAGAAGCTGGCAATTACATGACAGTGAGTTTAACATCAGTTGTAGTCAAGTTAACAGAATCACTCCTGAAAAGGAGGATCATTGATCACTTAAAAACAGACAACATGCTGAAACCAAAGCAGCATGGCTTTACTGAGGGCAAATCATGTCAGACTAATCTGACAAAATGTTTTGACCATATCACCAATGTTTTGAACCAGGGTGGTGCTGTGGACATAGCATATCTTGAATTCAGCCAGGCATTTGATATAGTTCCACATAATGATCTAATACAAAAGTTGCACAGTCTAGGACTTAACCCTTGAGTGGTTCTGTAAATATCCAGTTTGCTAAAGGATTAATACCAGAGTGTGGTTGTAATGGCGTTAATTTGGAACAGAGACCAGTCACTCGTGGTGTACCACAAGGCTCTGTACTAGGTCCTGTTCTATTTAATCTATATGTAATGATATAACTAACATTTTGTTGGATGAGGTATGTCTTTTTGCTGATGATATAAAGGTGTGCAATAGGTATCCCTGGAGGTGTCTGTAACATGGAACATGATTTGGCATTGCTGGAAGTCTGGTCAAAGCAATGAAAACCACAGTTCAATGTTTCTAAATGTAAAATAATGCACATAGGGGAAAAGAATCACTTGAGAGAGTACAGCAGTGGGGGTACAGGGTCGGCCAGCACAACAGAAGAAAAACATTGGGGGGTATTTATTTCAGATGATTGCAAAATGAGCAAACAGTATGACCAGGCAGTGGGGAAAGTGAATAGAACTCTAGGATGCATTACTAGGGGGGGGGAGGCAGCAGGAGGAAGGAGGCCCTGATGATATGGGGTTACATGTCAGGTAAAGGAACGGGGAAATGACAGTCATTAAATCTTCAATAAATGAAGGTCTCATTAAAACACTTTCAGCCCACCTACATTCAGAACTTATAAATGCGATTCCGGATCATCCAGAAATCGGGGACTTCTACATGTTGCCCAAAGTCCACAAGCCAGGAAATCCAGGCAGACCCATCATAACAGGTATGAATACACTTACCGAACAAATCTCAGGCTTTGTAGAAAAAAATTTAAAACCGTTAGTCATGAATACTGCTAGTTTCCTGCAAGACACAACTGACTTTCTGAACAAGATCAACAACATACAGCAATTACCATCTAATACACTTCTAGTGACTATGGATGTAGTATCCCTGTACAGTAATATCCCTCACAAGGATGGATTAGCTGCATGTCTCAGATCCTTATCATCCTCACCAAACCATAAATACACTGCTGAGGATGTTACACAGCTCATTGAATTCATACTTACACACAACTACTTTACCTTCAATAAAGACATCTATCTTCAATGTATGGGTACTGCGATGGGAAGTAAAATGGCACCCCAATATGCCAATTTATTTATAGCTGACCTGGAGGAACAATTCCTGAACAGCATGGAACAAAAACCATACAGATACTATCGCTATATTGATGATATTTTCATCATATGGATAGAAGGTGAAGAAAACCTAAAACAATTTTACTCATTGATGAACACTTTTCATCCATCAATCAAACTAAAAACGGAATACTCAAACACGCATTTCAACTTCCTAGACACTACAGTATACATCAGGGATGATACGCTTCACACCTCAATATACAGGAAACCCACTGACAGATGCAACTACCTCCACAGTTCTAGCTTCCACCCCTAACACACGAAACGTGCCATCATACACAGTCAGGCCATCAGATACCACCGAATATGTTCTGACCCAAGAGACAGAGATAAACATCTCAGGACACTAGCAGACACCTTCCATAAGAAAGGTTACAAGGACAAAACTATCAACACCAGCATAAACACAGCCTTGAGAACCCGAAGGGAAAATCTACTTCAGTACAAAGAGAAAAAAACAAACAACCGTGTACCTCTAGTAACCACATACAACCCAGCACTAGAAGGAATAAGAAAAATAATCAAAGATTTACAACCCATCATAACAGAGGATGGAACTCTGAAAGAAATATTCCAGCAACCCCCAATACTGGCTTTCAGACAAACCCCAACCTCAGAAATAAACTAATCAGTAGGAAACTTCCTTCTGATTATGATGTCACAAATAATAGAAGCACACCCTGCAATAAGAAACGCTGCAAGCTGTGCAACCAAATCAATCCATCAAAAAGTGTCAGACACTCAAAAGGGATCTTCAATATTTACGGATCATACAGCTGCACCTCCAGTAATGTTGTGTACCTTATCCAGTGCAGAAAATGCAGCAAAGGATCTTATGTTGGCGAAACAGGACAGAATTTGCAAACAAGGATGAATTTGCACAGACATACCATCAAGGAACATAAAAAAGATGACCTCTGCACACTTGTAGGACACCATTTCGCACAACCAGGCCACACAATGGGAGACCTCAATGTTTTAGTTCTGAAAGGAAAATTCAAATCCATTCAGGAAAGAAAAACTTTTGAACTAAGAATGATAATTCTATTTGACACAAGAGATAACGGCCTTAACTTGGACATTGGATTCCTCAATCATTATCCGACAGTTTTATGACGATTAGCTGAAGCTTGATTCCCTCTGTGTGAGTGTAGTATCCCCCCCCCTTGCTTTTGCTGTATCTTATCTGTAGCTTTTTTTTTTTGTTTGTTTTTTTTTCATCCCTTCTAACATTCTGCTTAAACTTTGTGATTTGTAATAGTACTGCTTGGACTTTGAAGAAGGGGACATACCCCGAAAGCTTGTCCTCAAAATTGTATGTTAGTGCAAATAAAAAAAGTATCACGGACAGTACTCAATTGTTTCCGTCAATAAATGCACAAATTTATATTGGGATTTTCTTATTTCATCAATTGAAAAGATGTTTGCTGATGATGACATCATTTTTAAGAATGATAATGCATCTTGTCATATGGCAAAAGCCATGAAAAATTTCCGTCAAGAAAGACATACAGGGGTTTATTTACTAAAGCTGGAGAGTCCAAAATCAGACTCCCTTCTGCATAGAAACCAATCAGCTTCCAGGTTTCATTGCCAAAGCTTCATTGAACAAGCTGAGGTTAGAAGCTGATTGGTTTCTATGCAGAAGGGAGTCTGATTTTGGACTCTCCAGCTTTAGTAAATAAACCCCACAATGTCAATGGCATGGCTTGCAAATAGTCCGGACCTCAATCCAAATCCAATTGAACATCTATGGTGGAAATTAAAGAAAATGGTCCATGATAAGGCTCCAACATGCAAAGCTGATCTGGCAACTGCAATAAGAGAAAGTTGGAGCAGGACTGATGAAGAATACTGTTTGTTAAATAGTTAAATCCATGCCTCAGAGAATTCAAGCTGTTATAAAAGCCAGAGGTGGTGCAACAAAGTACTAGTTGTGTACTCTATTGGTTTTTATTCATGATTCCATAATATTTTCCTCAAAATTGAGTAATTCCATATTTTTTTCTTCTGCTTGACCTGCAAAAACTGTTGCAACTGACTACAGCTTTCTTTCTTTTTTATTTTTAAGTGTTTTTCTTAAAGCCAGAAGGTTGGAATGTTAAATAAAAATAGTTTTGAGGCATGTCTGTGATTAGTTTTTTTTCTACACAATTAAACAATTGAATGAATATTTTCCAAGAGTGGTGATTCCATACTTTTTGCCAGTGGAGAGAATCATGTACAGTATATTATACAACTATCTAAAGTTGGTAACCGTGGCGGGGTGATTGTTAAAGACTCACAGCCATGAAATTCAGACAACTTTCAATTATAAAAGGTCTGCAGTATAAGCACAAATATACCAATCCTTTTCATAAGAGTTCAAAATCCCAGTAAAGTGAAGGTGACACATATAGCACCCCTTTATCCATATTCACAAATGTGAAAAAGGTTAAATCTACCCATGTACAGTACATGTACCTGTAGAATATTCTCCTTTACAAAAGTAGTCACCAGATCTTAATTATAACAAGCTGATAACTTCATAATTGCAATCACAGAATAACATAGAAGACAATTGTCACAGAATAACATAGAAGCCTCTTTTGTTAATTATGGTAAATGCTTTACTGGAATTGCTATTCATACAAGAAATGCATTTAATTTAAGTATGGGGTATAGTGTAAAAATATTTTTATATAGATTTCAATTAGAATAAACTAACCTACCTTTCAGGTTTTTGACCCACATCTTAACCCAATGGATGATCTCGCACATATTGGCTCCTAAGTTAAGTAGCTATCTTTCTGGCACATATAGAACGAAGTGATTTATTTTGTTTACGGCTGTCCCTACTAACATCTCCTCTACTCCTTACCCAGCCTCCCCTTTCCCCCCCCCCTTTTTATATTCTCTCCTACTACCTCATTTTGTATTGCCTTCTCTATCTTTTCATCCTTTCGTATCGCCTTCTCTATCTTTTCATCCTTTCGTATCGCCTTCTCTATCTTTTCATGCTTTCGTATCGCCTTCTCTATCTGTTCATCCTTTCATCTCTCTGATTCTTCTTTCCCTTACACCTTTTGTATGAGTCCATCAATCATATACCCCCTATAAAGTATAACATGTAATCTCTCATACAGGTGTGACTAGATTCGCGTAGATTACATTCTTCCGAAATGGACACACTACTGATAACACACTTATCAACATGTCATATCATTTCCCGGCATTTCACATTCCTTCAACATAAGGGCATACAAGTAGATAGGTGATAATTAATATACATATAATGATTTACCTATTGCACCTTTTCTATCTGTTGGCTTGCTACACACTTTTGGATATAAAGTTATACCTTATTATGCCTTGTACTACAATTCAAACCATTAGCCCGTCTGCGAAACGGGATGCTGCATATTGTGTCTGTGTTTGGACTGTTACCTTTATTTGTATTCATATTGATCTGCCTTAATTTTTCCAATAAAATATTTTTTGGATAAAAAAAAAGAATAAACTGATAACTGTACAGCTGTAATAGAATGTGGTACAATGTAAATGATGTAGTTGTGTGAAGTGTTGTATGAATCGTGTTACTAGCTGAATTGCAACAACGCATAGAATCAAAAATGTAGTTTTATTTAGTGAGGCAAAGAAAGGATATGCCTTACCTACTTTCCATTCCCTGTCCACAATGGCACTACAAAGACAATATTGTGATATCATAACTTAAAAAAAACAGACATCTATCATGGATTGTGACTAGCAGTATAGAAAATGCATTACTTATATAGACTTCGTTTAATCACATATGTCAGTTTTATGTCACTCAGGGAATATGATGCCCTGTCTGAAGGGAGTAATTGTTATAATTACTTTTCTATGACATACATTTTACATATTAGAAAGGTGTTCCTGCATTTAACAATAGTTTTGACCAGTACACATGGCAGTTCAGAGGCTGTGTTTGACCTGCTTTGCATTTTCACTTCTTGCGGAAGCAGAGTGACAGTAGGGGGGGCAGTGTGAGAGAAGGGGGGCAGTATCACAGGAGAGAGCAGTATCACAGGATGGGGGACAGAGTGACAGGATGGCGGGCAGAGTGACAGAAGGGGGGGGGGGCAGAGTGAAAGGAGGGGGGCAGAGTGACAGAAGGGGGGCAGTGTAAGAGGAGAGAGGCAGTATGACAGAAGGGGGCAGTGTGAGAGGAGAGGAGCAGTATGACAGAAGGGGGCAGTGTGAGAGGAGGGAGGCAGTATGACAGGAGGGGGCAGTGTGAAAGGAGGGGGGCAGAGTGACAGAAGGGGGGGGGCAGAGTGACAGAAGGGGGGGGCAGAGTGACAGAAGGGGGCAGAGTGACAGAAGGGGGGGCAGAGTGACAAGGAGAGGGCAGAGTGACAGAAGGGGGGCAGTGTGAGGAGGGAGGAAGAGTGACAGGAGGGGGGTCAGTGTGAGAGAAGGCAGGCAGTATCACAGGTGGCGGGCAGAGAGACAAGAGGGGGCATAGTGACAGAAGGGGGGGACAGAGGACAGGAGGGGGGCAAAGTGACAGGAGAGGGACAGAGTCACAAGAGGACAGCAGAGGGGCAGTGTGAGAAGAGGGGAAGAGTGACAGGAGGAGGGGGCAGTTTGACAGAAGGGGGGTAGTATGAGAGAAGAGGGTAGAGTGACAGGAGGGGAGGCAGTGTGAGAGGAGGAGGGCAGTGTGACAGAAGGGGGGCAGTACGACAGGATGGGAGGCAGTGTGAGAGGTGGAGGGCAGTGTGACAGAAGGGGGACAGTATGACAGGAGGGGGGCAGTGTGAGAGGAGGGGGGCAGAGTTACAGGAGGGGGGGCAGTGTGAGAAGTGGGGAGCAGCCTCAGAGCAGGAGGGGACTCTCTTACCTTATCAACATGGCAGGAACAACTTGGCTGGAGGCAAGAAGCGGGAGCCAGAGTCAGGACGGAGCTGGAAGATGGAGCTCAGAGGCGGGGCTAGGAGGCAGAGCTGCTCTTCAAGTTCCCCCCTCCTGCCATATGCTGGCACTGGCCCTGGTGTTACCCCTCTGGCAGGTGTCACCTGGATGTGGTGCGTACCTCCCACACCCCTATGGCGACTCCGCTGATGCTACACACTGTTCCATTCTCTACACTGTGAGATACACTACATACTTCCAATCTACACACTTTGCCTTATATTCTATACAGAGAACTACTCAGTAAATTTTGTTATATATTATATAAGTTACACTACTTCGCTCTGTACATGGTGCTGTATATGATATACTTCCAACTACTGCACTCTGCATACTGTGCTGTACATTATATACTCCACACTACTTAACTCCTTATGTTGTGTTGTTCATGCTGTACTCCATACTGCTCCATTCTGTTCCCTATGCTATATATTTGGTACTTCAAAATGCTTCATCCTTTACTCTGTGCTGTATATTACAGTATATGCTCAAGAACACTTTACTCAATAAACCCTGCTGCACATTATGTACTGCAAAATAATCAACTCTGTACATCATGCTGTACATTAAACACCAGTCCAATCTCTAACCTGTGCTGTGCATTATATACTCCACTGCTCCGCTCTATACACTTTGCTGTACATTATACCATGCAACTCAATTCTGTACACCGCTCTATACATTATATTCCCCACATCCCCCACTCCGTACATTATGCCATACTTCACACTGCTATACTCTGATCAGTACAGTGTATACTTCTAACTGCTTCACTCTGTTCAATTTTATGTATGTAGAACTAGCCTAGAATTGGTTGCTAGAGAGGTTAAGGTAAATGTAATCTTTTTAGCTCCTGTGTAATCAGTGAAGCAGTGTACTATTTCTGACTGTTCTAGGCCTTGCTGGCTGCAGGCTCAACCATTTTCCCCTGCCTTCTAGTGGATTCTAGAATGTAGTGGGCTGGAAGCGGCAGACCCTGTAGCTGAATATTCATGTGGTCTCAGCCAATCCCTGGGGGAGAGAATGCCCAGTAGGTAGATAAATAAATAGTATGGGGCCTGGAGCAACAGGGTTCTTATCCAGGAGGAGAATGCCCAGCCTGAAGGGCTGCTGTCCTTTTGGGTGGATTAGCTGAAGTCTGCAGTAGTTCATCGAGGTCCCAGCTCAGGGAGAGCTGAGGGGCCTATTTTCTGAGTGGTGCTGGAGCCAGTTTAGAGGAGGCTCACTAAAGATATGGTCTGGAGGTTCATGGGAGAAGTGTCTGGTTAGTATTTGACATAGCCAAGAACATAGGGGCATTGTGAGTATAGGCCAGAGTGAGAGATCCTAGTGAATGTTGGTGCTTAACTCTGAGCATCTGCTCCAGATTTGCTGACTTAGGACTGCTCCTGTGCTTGGAGTCCCCTCAGCTTTTTGTTTGCCTATTAAACCAGAGAGTGTCCTCTACTACTTTGTACACTGAATTTGGAGTATCCCAAGGCTTATCCTGCACCAAGTTCAATGAGTATTAAACCCTAAAAAGACCCTCACTCCCTGCTCATGCTATTGTGAGACTGTGGGAGCTGAGTTGTGCCTTGCTGCTTTGCACTCAGTTGGGAACAGAACCCAGGACAAATCTGCGTGGGATTGAACTACATTATGTACTCCATACCACTTCAGTCAGCACATGCTATAAACTGCACATTGTACAATACTTTACACTCTGATGCAGTGCTGAGACAAGGTCATTCAGCACCCAGGACAAAGATGCCAAACTGCACCCCCCCCCCCCTTCCCTGTTCATGATATGCAAGCTTAGGGGATCCTACGCCCATCAGTCACTCCCTTATCAAAATCACTGCTCCTGTCATTACTCCTAGCAGCCTTGCAACAGAAGGAAGGTGCCCCGATCCCTACAGTAAACCACTGTGTCCAGGGCAGCTTCTTCTCCTGCCCCCCCCCCCTTGTCCCTGCCATGTTCTGATGCATTTTATGCATACTTTCCTTATAAGTTTAGGGAGAGGGACACCACGGTATCACATTTAGCAACATCTAAATGTCTGGTCTTTTAAAGTCTTTATTATATAGAGTAGTCACCTGCTATAATGGCAAGTCAGTAAGTACAGCATAATGTATTGTAAAAATTCTGCTCTATAAACGTTATAAAGGTTTTTTCAGAATATGAACACTAGACCTGGCAGGCAAAGAATGTTTTACCAAAACCATACTATGCTATGTATGACAAAATAAAAATACTGTATAAAATGTTTATACAGGTGAAACTCGAAAAATTTTAATATCGTGCAAAAGTTCATTTATTTCAGTAATGCAACTTAAAAGGTGAAACTAATATAAGAGATAGACTCATTACATGCAAAGCAAGATAGTTTAAGCCGTGATTTGTCATAATTGTGATGATAATGGCTTACAGCTCATGGAAACCCCAAATCCACAATCTCAGAAAATTAGAATATTACATGCAATCAATAAAACAAGTAGAGATGAGCGAAGTATTCAAAAATTCGATTCGACTGATTCGGCGAATTCGTAGAAAAATTTCGATTCGAGTCGAATATATTCGCTGTGAATTTAACTTAAAAAAGGGTGTTTCTAGGCTTCAGAGAGACTTAATATTAGTGCTGAACACTGTACCTTTAATTTAAATGCCCTTGGAGTCTGCTGGGGAAGAGAAATAATACTGTCAGGCAGTATGACATGCAGATGAGTGCCGTCGATCTTAGAATCACCGCACACTTCACTCATTTGGGCAGTCACGGGGCCAAAACCAGAGTGTGGAGCCACAGTGTGGCGGTGGAGGCAGCAGCAATGGGAGGCCATACAGCACCCTATGACAAAAATGGAAACCACCAGCAGTGTGAGGAGACCTGAAAGTGGCACATGGCAGAGTGTGGCGATAGAGACAGCAGCAATGGGAGGCCGTACAGGGACCCATGACACACTCTGGACCTGGCAGCAGCATGAGGAGGCGGTACAGGGGCCCATGGCAGATTACGGGCCTGGCAGCAGCATGAGGAGTCGGTACGGGGGCCCATGGCAGATTACGGGCCTGGCAGCAGCAATGGGAGGCCGTACAGGGACCCATGACACAATCTGGACCTGGCAGCAGCATGGGGAGGCGGTACAGGGGCCCATGACAGATTACGGGCCTGGCAGCAGCATTTGGAGTCGGTACGGGGGCCCATGACACACTCTGGACCTGGCAGCAGCATGAGGAGGCGGTACAGGGGCGCATGACAGATTACGAGCCTGGCAGCAGCAACTTGGACAGGAGGACGTTCAGTTTCTGCACCGTCTGGTGCGTGCTCGCAAACTGTTGTCTCTTGGAAACGGATTCCAAGAAAGACTGCTGACGGAATCCGTGAAGAGGAGTAGCAGGAGAAGGAGCATCTGAACGAGCGGAATATGCCAACAAGCGACAACAGGGGCCCATGACAGATTACGGGCCTGGCAGCAGCATGAGGAGTCGGTACGGGGGCCCATGGCAGATTAGGGGCCTGGCAGCAGCTATGGGAGGCCCGTAATCTGCCAGCACCCTATGACAAAAAATGGAACCCACCAGCAGTGTGAGGAGACCTGAAAGTGGCACATGGCAGAGTGTGGCGATGGAGACAGCAGCAATGGGAGGCCGTACAGGGACCCATGAGAGACTCTGGACTTGGCAGCAGCATGAGGAGGCGGTATAGGGGCCCATGGCAGATTAGGGGCCTGGCAGCAGCTATGGGAGGCCCGTAATCTGCCAGCACCCTATGACAAAAAATGGAACACACCAGCAGTGTGAGGAGACCTGAAAGTGGCACATGTTTGGGGCATGATTCATGGCGGATTTAGTCAGTTGTGTCAGGAACTGGTGGTTTGAAATCCAGACTAATCCACGCCTGATTCATTTTCACAAACGTCAGTCTCTCCACACTTTGGGTGGACAGTCGTGTCCTCCGCGGAGTTGCAATACCTCCTGCCGCACTAAACACGCGCTCCGATGCCACGCTACTGGCCGGGCATGACAGCCTTTCAAGGGCAAATTCAGCTAGTTGGGGCCAAAGGTCAAGTTTCGTTGCCCAGTAGTCAAGGGGATTGTCTACCTCGGTTGGCAGGGTGCTGTCCAAGTAGGCCTAAGCCTGTTGTTTGAGGTCCTGCTCCAGGTCCACCTGATGCTGCTGCTGCTGCGGCTGGTTAGTAGTTTCCTCACTGCGCTGGTGAAGAAAGCTACTCATCATCGACTGCAGACTGAGGCAGCCGCTGCTGGTGGAGCTGCCACTGCTCCTACCACCCCACCCCTCCCCTGCTGCCATGGCAGCGGAACGCGAGCGCACAGGGCCCACAGTGTCTGAGGATGGACGTTGGCGCAGACAGGCAGAGACCAGCTGACTACATAGGTGGTTTTTATAGTACGTTATTTTGGCCTCCCTCTCAGCAGGTGTGAAAAAGGCCACCATTTTTGAACGGTAGCGAGGGTCCAACAAGGTGGACAGCCAAAAGTCATCCCTCTGTCTGATGGTTATTATTCGGCTGTCGCTACGCAAGCAAGCGAGCATGCTATGGGCCATTTGTGCCAAGGAATGCGAGGGACTCCCTGCCTCCATCTCCACAGCATACTGCCACGGTGCGTCTGGGTCCTCTGTCTCCTCCTCCCCCTCCTCCTCTACCAGATGCTCCTGCTCCTCCACTCCTGTCCGCTGAGTGGAAAAACCACCCATTTCACTCAATAATTCCTGAGCACCAATGTCCTCCTCTACCTCCTCCTCTTCTTCCTGTCCTGCCCCCACAGGGGTCATGTGGCGTTGAGATCTGTGCGCCACGTCTAACGCACCCTGACCAGCCATTGTTAACAGCATTTGTTCCAGGACGTGCAACAGAGGAATGACGTCGTTCATCCCATAGTCCTGCCGACTCACGAATAGCGTGGCCTCCTCAAAGGGCCTGAGCAAGTGCAGGTGTCACGCATGAGCTGCCAATGGCTGACATCTAAGTTACACAGGGAGTACCTTTATCCGCTTTTAACATCAGGAAATCGGTGATGGCCTTTCGCTGTTCGTAAAGGCGGTCTAACATATGTAGGGTTGAATTCCACCTTGTTGCAACGTCACAGCATGAGGAGTCGGTACGGGGGCCCATGGCAGATTACGTGCCTGGCAGCAGCAATGGGAGGCCCGTAATCTGCCAACACCCTATGTCAAAAAATTCTACACACCAGCAGTGTGTGAGGAGACCTGAAAGTGGCACATGGCAGAGTGTGGCGATGGAGACAGCAGCAATGGGAGGCCGTACAGGGACCCATGACAGACTCTGGACCTGGCAGCAGCATGAGGAGGCGGTATATAGGGGCCCATGGCAGATTAGGGGCCTGGCAGCAGCAATGGGAGGCCCGTAATCTGCCAGCACCCTATGTCAAAAAATTCTACACACCAGCAGTGTGTGAGGAGACCTGAAAGTGGCACATGGCAGAGTGTGGCGATGGAGACAGCAGCAATGGGAGGCCGTACAGGGACCCATGAGAGACTCTGGACCTGGCAGCAGCATGAGGAAGCGGTATATAGGGGCCTATGGCAGATTAGGGGCCTGGCAGCAGCTATAGGAGGCCCATAATCTGCCAGCACCCTATGTCAAAAAATTCAACACACCAGCAGTGTGAGGAGACCTGAAAGTGGCACATGGCATGAGACACTGTGGACCTGGCAGCAGCATGAGGAGGCGGTATATAGGGGCCCATGGCAGATTAGGGGCCTGGCAGCAGCTATGGGAGGCCCATAATCTGCCAGCACCCTATGTCAAAAAATTCTACACACCAGCAGTGTGTGAGGAGACCTGAAAGTGGCACATGGCAGAGTGTGGCGATGGAGACAGCAGCAATGGGAGGCCGTACAGGGACCCATGACAGACTCTGGACCTGGCAGCAGCATGAGGAGGCGGTATATAGGGGCCCATGGCAGATTAGGGGCCTGGCAGCAGCTTTGGGAGGCCCGTAATCTGCCAGCACCCTATGTCAAAAAATTCTACACACCAGCAGTGTGAGGAGACCTGAAAGTGGCACATGGCATGAGACACTGTGGACCTGGCAGCAGCATGAGGAGGCGGTATATAGGGGCCTATGGCAGATTAGGGGCCTGGCAGCAGCTATAGGAGGCCCATAATCTGCCAGCACCCTATGTCAAAAAATTCTACACACCAGCAGTGTGTGAGGAGACCTGAAAGTGGCACATGGCAGAGTGTGGCGATGGAGACAGCAGCAATGGGAGGCCGTACAGGGACCCATGAGAGACTCTGGACCTGGCAGCAGCATGAGGAAGCGGTATATAGGGGCCTATGGCAGATTAGGGGCCTGGCAGCAGCTATAGGAGGCCCATAATCTGCCAGCACCCTATGTCAAAAAATTCAACACACCAGCAGTGTGAGGAGACCTGAAAGTGGCACATGGCATGAGACACTGTGGACCTGGCAGCAGCATGAGGAGGCGGTATATAGGGGCCCATGGCAGATTAGGGGCCTGGCAGCAGCTATGGGAGGCCCATAATCTGCCAGCACCCTATGTCAAAAAATTCTACACACCAGCAGTGTGTGAGGAGACCTGAAAGTGGCACATGGCAGAGTGTGGCGATGGAGACAGCAGCAATGGGAGGCCGTACAGGGACCCATGACAGACTCTGGACCTGGCAGCAGCATGAGGAGGCGGTATATAGGGGCCCATGGCAGATTAGGGGCCTGGCAGCAGCTTTGGGAGGCCCGTAATCTGCCAGCACCCTATGTCAAAAAATTCTACACACCAGCAGTGTGAGGAGACCTGAAAGTGGCACATGGCATGAGACACTGTGGACCTGGCAGCAGCATGAGGAGGCGGTATATAGGGGCCTATGGCAGATTAGGGGCCTGGCAGCAGCTATAGGAGGCCCATAATCTGCCAGCACCCTATGTCAAAAAATTCTACACACCAGCAGTGTGTGAGGAGACCTGAAAGTGGCACATGGCAGAGTGTGGCGATGGAGACAGCAGCAATGGGAGGCCGTACAGGGACCCATGAGAGACTCTGGACCTGGCAGCAGCATGAGGAAGCGGTATATAGGGGCCTATGGCAGATTAGGGGCCTGGCAGCAGCTATAGGAGGCCCATAATCTGCCAGCACCCTATGTCAAAAAATTCAACACACCAGCAGTGTGAGGAGACCTGAAAGTGGCACATGGCATGAGACACTGTGGACCTGGCAGCAGCATGAGGAGGCGGTATATAGGGGCCTATGGCAGATTAGGGGCCTGGCAGCAGCTATAGGAGGCCCATAATCTGCCAGCACCCTATGTCAAAAAATTCTACACACCAGCAGTGTGTGAGGAGACCTGAAAGTGGCACATGGCAGAGTGTGGCGATGGAGACAGCAGCAATGGGAGGCCGTACAGGGACCCATGAGAGACTCTGGACCTGGCAGCAGCATGAGGAAGCGGTATATAGGGGCCTATGGCAGATTAGGGGCCTGGCAGCAGCTATAGGAGGCCCATAATCTGCCAGCACCCTATGTCAAAAAATTCAACACACCAGCAGTGTGAGGAGACCTGAAAGTGGCACATGGCATGAGACACTGTGGACCTGGCAGCAGCATGAGGAGGCGGTATATAGGGGCCCATGGCAGATTAGGGGCCTGGCAGCAGCAATGGGAGGCCCGTAATCTGCCAACACCCTATGTCAAAAAATTCTACACACCAGCAGTGTGTGAGGAGACCTGAAAGTGGCACATGGCAGAGTGTGGCGATGGAGACAGCAGCAATGGGAGGCCGTACAGGGACCCATGACAGACTCTGGACCTGGCAGCAGCATGAGGAGGCGGTATATAGGGGCCCATGGCAGATTAGGGGCCTGGCAGCAGCAATGGGAGGCCCGTAATCTGCCAGCACCCTATGTCAAAAAATTCTACACACCAGCAGTGTGAGGAGACCTGAAAGTGGCACATGGCATGAGACACTGTGGACCTGGCAGCAGCATGAGGAGGCGGTATATAGGGGCCCATGGCAGATTAGGGGCCTGGCAGCAGCTATGGGAGGCCCATAATCTGCCAGCACCCTATGTCAAAAAATTCTACACACCAGCAGTGTGTGAGGAGACCTGAAAGTGGCACATGGCAGAGTGTGGCGATGGAGACAGCAGCAATGGGAGACCGTACAGGGACCCATGAGAGACTCTGGACCTGGCAGCAGCATGAGGAAGCGGTATATAGGGGCCTATGGCAGATTAGGGGCCTGGCAGCAGCAATGGGAGGCCCGTAATCTGCCAACACCCTATGTCAAAAAATTCTACACACCAGCAGTGTGTGAGGAGACCTGAAAGTGGCACATGGCAGAGTGTGGCGATGGAGACAGCAGCAATGGGAGGCCGTACAGGGACCCATGACAGACTCTGGACCTGGCAGCAGCATGAGGAGGCGGTATATAGGGGCCTATGGCAGATTAGGGGCCTGGCAGCAGCTATGGGAGGCCCGTAATCTGCCAGCACCCTATGTCAAAAAATTCTACACACCAGCAGTGTGTGAGACCTGAAAGTGGCACATGGCAGAGTGTGGCGATGGAGACAGCAGCAATGGGAGGCCGTACAGGGACCCATGAGAGACCCTGGACCTGGCAGCAGCATGAGGAGGCGGTATATAGGGGCCTATGGCAGATTAGGGGCCTGGCAGCAGCTATGGGAGGCCCGTAATCTGCCAGCACCCTATGTCAAAAAATTCAACACACCAGCAGTGTGTGAGGAGACCTGAAAGTGGCACATGGCATGAGACACTGTGGACCTGGCAGCAGCATGAGGAGGCGGTATATAGGGGCCCATGGCAGATTAGGGGCCTGGCAGCAGCTATGGGAGGCCCATAATCTGCCAGCACCCTATGTCAAAAAATTCTACACACCAGCAGTGTGTGAGGAGACCTGAAAGTGGCACATGGCAGAGTGTGGCGATGGAGACAGCAGCAATGGGAGGCCGTACAGGGACCCATGAGAGACTCTGGACCTGGCAGCAGCATGAGGAAGCGGTATATAGGGGCCTATGGCAGATTAGGGGCCTGGCAGCAGCAATGGGAGGCCCGTAATCTGCCAACACCCTATGTCAAAAAATTCTACACACCAGCAGTGTGTGAGGAGACCTGAAAGTGGCACATGGCAGAGTGTGGCGATGGAGACAGCAGCAATGGGAGGCCGTACAGGGACCCATGAGAGACTCTGGACCTGGCAGCAGCATGAGGAAGCGGTATATAGGGGCCTATGGCAGATTAGGGGCCTGGCAGCAGCAATGGGAGGCCCGTAATCTGCCAACACCCTATGTCAAAAAATTCTACACACCAGCAGTGTGTGAGGAGACCTGAAAGTGGCACATGGCAGAGTGTGGCGATGGAGACAGCAGCAATGGGAGGCCGTACAGGGACCCATGACAGACTCTGGACCTGGCAGCAGCATGAGGAGGCGGTATATAGGGGCCTATGGCAGATTAGGGGCCTGGCAGCAGCTATGGGAGGCCCGTAATCTGCCAGCACCCTATGTCAAAAAATTCTACACACCAGCAGTGTGTGAGACCTGAAAGTGGCACATGGCAGAGTGTGGCGATGGAGACAGCAGCAATGGGAGGCCGTACAGGGACCCATGAGAGACTCTGGACCTGGCAGCAGCATGAGGAGGCGGTATATAGGGGCCTATGGCAGATTAGGGGCCTGGCAGCAGCTATGGGAGGCCCGTAATCTGCCAGCACCCTATGTCAAAAAATTCAACACACCAGCAGTGTGTGAGGAGACCTGAAAGTGGCACATGGCAGAGTGTGGCGATGGAGACAGCAGCAATGGGAGGCCGTACAGGGACCCATGACAGACTCTGGACCTGGCAGCAGCATGAGGAGGCGGTATATAGGGGCCTATGGCAGATTAGGGGCCTGGCAGCAGCTATGGGAGGCCCGTAATCTGCCAGCACCCTATGTCAAAAAATTCTACACACCAGCAGTGTGTGAGACCTGAAAGTGGCACATGGCAGAGTGTGGCGATGGAGACAGCAGCAATGGGAGGCCGTACAGGGACCCATGAGAGACTCTGGACCTGGCAGCAGCATGAGGAAGCGGTAAATAGGGGCCTATGGCAGATTAGGGGCCTGGCAGCAGCTATAGGAGGCCCATAATCTGCCAGCACCCTATGTCAAAAAATTCAACACACCAGCAGTGTGAGGAGACCTGAAAGTGGCACATGGCATGAGACACTGTGGACCTGGCAGCAGCATGAGGAGGCGGTATATAGGGGCCCATGGCAGATTAGGGGCCTGGCAGCAGCTATGGGAGGCCCATAATCTGCCAGCACCCTATGTCAAAAAATTCTACACACCAGCAGTGTGTGAGGAGACCTGAAAGTGGCACATGGCAGAGTGTGGCGATGGAGACAGCAGCAATGGGAGGCCGTACAGGGACCCATGAGAGACTCTGGACCTGGCAGCAGCATGAGGAAGCGGTATATAGGGGCCTATGGCAGATTAGGGGCCTGGCAGCAGCAATGGGAGGCCCGTAATCTGCCAACACCCTATGTCAAAAAATTCTACACACCAGCAGTGTGTGAGGAGACCTGAAAGTGGCACATGGCAGAGTGTGGCGATGGAGACAGCAGCAATGGGAGGCCGTACAGGGACCCATGACAGACTCTGGACCTGGCAGCAGCATGAGGAGGCGGTATATAGGGGCCCATGGCAGATTAGGGGCCTGGCAGCAGCAATGGGAGGCCCGTAATCTGCCAGCACCCTATGTCAAAAAATTCTACACACCAGCAGTGTGTGAGGAGACCTGAAAGTGGCACATGGCAGAGTGTGGCGATGGAGACAGCAGCAATGGGAGGCCGTACAGGGACCCATGAGAGACTCTGGACCTGGCAGCAGCATGAGGAGGCGGTATATAGGGGCCCATGGCAGATTAGGGGCCTGGCAGCAGCTATGGGAGGCCCGTAATCTGCCAGCACCCTATGTCAAAAAATTCAACACACCAGCAGTGTGTGAGGAGACCTGAAAGTGGCACATGGCAGAGTGTGGCGATGGAGACAGCAGCAATGGGAGGCCGTACAGGGACCCATGAGAGACTCTGGACCTGGCAGCAGCATGAGGAGGCGGTATATAGGGGCCTATGGCAGATTAGGGGCCTGGCAGCAGCTATGGGAGGCCCGTAATCTGCCAGCACCCTATGTCAAAAAATTCTACACACCAGCAGTGTGTGAGGAGACCTCAAAGTGGCACATGTTTGAGGCATGATTCATGGCGGATTTAGTCAGTTGTGTCAGGAACTGGTGGTTTGAAATCCAGACTAATCCACGCCTGATTCATTTTCACAAACGTGAGTCTCTCCACACTTTGGGTGGACAGTCGTGTCCTCCGCGGAGTTACAATACCTCCTGCCGCACTAAACACGCGCTCCGATGCCACGCTACTGGCCGGGCATGACAGCCTTTCAAGGGCAAATTCAGCTAGTTGGGGCCAAAGGTCAAGTTTCGTTGCCCAGTAGTCAAGGGGATTGTCTACCTCGGTTGGCAGGGTGCTGTCCAAGTAGGCCCAAGCCTGTTGTTTGAGGTCCTGCTCCAGGTCCACCTGATGCTGCTGCTGCTGCTGCGGCTGGTTAGTAGTTTCCTCACTGCGCTGGTGAAGAAAGCTACTCATCATCGACTGCAGACTGAGGCAGCCGCTGCTGGTGGAGCTGCCACTGCTCCTACCACCCCACCCCTCCCCTGCTGCCATGGCAGCGGAACGCGAGCGCACAGGGCCCACAGTGTCTGAGGATGGACGTTGGCGCACAAAGGCAGAGACCAACTGACTACATAGGTGGTTTGTATAGTACGTTATTTTGGCCTCCCTCTCAGCAGGTGTGAAAAAGGCCACCATTTTGGAACGGTAGCGAGGGTCCAACAAGGTGGACAGCCAAAAGTCATCCCTCTGTCTGATGGTTATTATTCGGCTGTCGCTACGCAAGCAACCGAGCATGCTATGGGCCATTTGTGCCAAGGAATGCGAGGGACTCCCTGCCTCCATCTCCACAGCATACTGCCACGGTGCGTCTGGGTCCTCTGTCTCCTCCTCCTCCTCCTGTACCAGATGCTCCTGCTCCTCCACTCCTGTCCGCTGAGTGGAAAAACCACCCATTTCACTCAATAATTCCTGAGCACAAATGTCCTCCTCTACCTCCTCCTCTTCTTCCTGTCCTGCCCCCACAGGGGTCATGTGGCGTTGAGATCTGTGCGCCACGTCTACCGCACCCTGACCAGCCATTGTTAACAGCATTTGTTCAAGGACGTGCAACAGAGGAATGACGTCGTTCATCCCATAGTCCTGCCGACTCACGAATAGCGTGGCCTCCTCAAAGGGCCTGAGCAAGCGGCAGGTGTCACGCATGAGCTGCCAATGGCTGACATCGAAGTTACACAGGGGAGTACCTTTATCCGCTTGTAACATCAGGAAATCGGTGATGGCCTTTCGCTGTTCGTAAAGGCGGTCTAACATGTGTAGGGTTGAATTCCACCTTGTTGCAACGTCGCAGATCAGGCGATGCTGTGGAATTCCGTTCTGCCGCTGCAGCTCAAGGAGGGTGTGCTTTGCGGTGTAGGAATGGCTGAAATGCATGCAAAGTTTACGTGACATTTTAAGGATGTCTTGCAGTGGGATGGTGGATTTTAAGAACTGCTTGACAACCAGATTGAACACGTGAGCCATGCATGGCGCATGGCACAACCTTCCTTGACGCAGAGCAGACACCATGTTCTTTCCGTTGTCGGTCAACATGGTTCCGATTTTCAGTTTGCGCGGAGACAGCCATCTGTCGATTTTCTCTGTTCATTACACTCAGAAGTTCCTCCCCTGTGTGACTACGTTCGCCAAGGCATACCAGGTGCAGAACAGCGTGACACCGTTGCGCCCTGCACATGTGATATGCCGGTCGGGTAATGGGACTTGGCACGGGGGTGGCGGCTGAGGACACGGCGGAAGAAGAGGTGGTAGAGGCGGACATCTTTGCCGGACCAAGGACGTGCAAACGTGGAGGCAAAAGCGGCGTGACCTGTCCAAGTTGCTGGTGCGGCTGTGACGGCACCACGTTCACCCAGTGGGCCGTAAATGACATGTACTGTCCCTGACCATAGTTACAGCTCCACACGTCGGCGCTGCCGTGCACTTTGGCAGAGACCGACATGCTCAAAGACTGGCCCACCATGTCTTCTACATGTGAATGCAGGGCTGGCACTGCCTTTTTGGCGAAGAAATGACGGCTTGGCACTCTCCACCGCGGCGCGGCACAAGCCATCATTTCTCTGAAAGGTGCTGAGTCCACCACTTGGAAAGGGAGGGACTGCAGCACCAGCAACTTGGACAGGAGGACGTTCAGCTTTTGCACCGTCGGGTGCGTGCTCGCAAACTGTTGTCTCTTGGAAACGGATTCCAAGAAAGACTACTGACGGAATCCGTGAAGAGGAGTAGCAGGAGAAGGAGCATCTGAACGAGCGGAAGATGCCAACGAGCGACAACTCCCCTCAGCAGAGGTGTTGGAGCCTTGACTGGCTGATGGAGGGCGATTGACGTCGGGTGACGGAGCAAGTAACGGAGCGGGTGATGGAGCGGGGGCTGGGGCGGGCAGAACCGCCGTATCTTTATCACGGTTTTCCCAGGCCACCAAATGGCGACGCTGCATATGCTGCCGCAACGCTGTAGTCCCAACATGGGCCCCCTGGCCACGCTTGACTTTCTGGCCACATAGTCGACATACGGCTACGTTTACTTCCTCGGGCGGCTTGACGAAAAATTGCCACACCGCCGAGTAGGAAACTTTGCCCCCGATACTCCTCACTGGCTGACTGCTGCTTCCTCCGTGCACACCGGCACCACTACTGGCCGTGGTGGTAGGCTGCAGTGGAGCTGGTGCTCTACTCCGTGGACGTTTGGCTCCACTGACACTGCTGCGACCCTGCTGCTGTCTCCTGGGCAACCCACCGACTGTTTTGCTCGCTGCCAAGCTGCCACCCTCTTCTCCTGATGATGCGGAAGAAATTGCCTGATGACGACGAGGCTGCCAAGTGCGATCAACCTCCTCATCATCAAGTAGGGTCTCCACCTCACTACTAGCCCCCTCGGCTGCGTCTGGGTCAGGAGACAGACCTGTCTCTAGACCGGCTACCGAGCCACTCTCCTCGCCACTACTTCTTCGCCTGGCTGCTGAAAAGGCGGATGTCTCCCCCCGTTCCTGACCGCCCTCTGTTAGCTCTTCCTCACTGTACAGTGGGGCTGAGCCCACAGCATGCGATACTTCGCTTGGTGAGGGAACACCAAAGGACAGGGGCAGGTAGAGGACACGTGATTTCAGTGGGCTTGGTCCCGGGCCATGCCAACTAACGGTTGTGTCTGACGTACCCACCGACCGTTGGCTGTAGGTGTCAGAGGTGACCTGGGAAGAGGAAGACGACCGAGCCAACCAATCGACGACGGCAGGGTTGTCGGTGGAGACACGACTGCTGGATGACACCGGGAGCACTGGCCTCTGGCTGCGAATAGTGCTGCCTCGACCCCTTCCTCTGCTGCCACGTCTGCTCGCTCCTAAAACATTGCCTCCTCTGCCACTCCTCTGCATGTTGTCTGACATACTCTTTAATTAAACGATTATGTGTCCCTGAGTAACAATTCTGTGTCCCTGAGTAACAATTCTGTGTCTGTGCGAGTAACAATTCTGTGGCCCTAAGTAACAGTTCTGTGGCCTTCAGTAACAATTCTGTGTCCCTGATTAACGTTTCTGTGGCCCCAAGTAACAGTTCTGTGGCCCTCAGTAACAATTCTGTGTCTGTGCGAGTAACAATTCTGTGTCTGTGCGAGTAACAATTCTGTGGCCCTAAGTAAAGTTTCTGTGGCCCTAAGTAACAATTCTCTGGCACTCAGTAACAATTCTGTCTGTCCCTGAGTAACAATTCTCTGGCACTCAGTAACAATTCTGTCTGTCCCTGAGTAAAAATTCTGTGGCCCTAAGTAAAGTTTCTGGGGCCCTGAGTAACAATTATCTGGCACTCAGTAACAATTCTGTCTGTCCCTGAGTAACAATTCTCTGGCACTCAGTAACAATTCTGTCTGTCCCTGAGTAACAATTCTCTGGCACTCAGTAACAATTCTGTCTGTCCCTGAGTAAAAATTCTGTGGCCCTAAGTAACGTTTCTGTGGCCCTGAGTAACAATTCTCTGGCACTCCGTAACAATTCTGTCTGTCCCTGAGTATGAATTCCGTGGCCCTAACTAGCGTTTCTTTGTCCCTAAGTAAAGTTTCTGTGGCCCTCAGTAACAGTTCTGTGTCTGTGCGAGTAACAATTCTGTGTCTGTGCGAGTAACAATTCTGTGGCCCTAAGTAACAGTTCTGTGGCCTTCAGTAACAATTCTGTGTCTGTGCGAGTAACAATTCTGTGTCTGTGCGAGTAACAATTCTGTGGCCCTAAGTAAAGTTTCTGTGGCCCTAAGTAACAATTCTCTGGCACTCAGTAACAATTCTGTCTGTCCCTGAGTAAAAATTCTGTGACCCTAAGTAAAGTTTCTGTGGCCCAGAGTAACAATTCTCTGGCACTCCGTAACAATCTTGTCTGTCCCTGAGTATGAATTCTGTGGCCCTAACTAGCGTTTCTTTGTCCCTAAGTAACAGTTCTGTGGCCCTGAGTAACAATTCTGTGTCTGTGCGAGTAACAGTTCTGTGGCCCTAAGTAACAGTTCTGTGGCCCTCAGTAACAGTTCTGTGTCTGTGCGAGTAACAATTCTGTGTCTGTGCGAGTAACAATTCTGTGGCCCTAAGTAACAGTTCTGTGGCCTTCAGTAACAATTCTGTGTCTGTGCGAGTAACAATTCTGTGTCTGTGCGAGTAACAATTCTGTGGCCCTAAGTAAAGTTTCTGTGGCCCTAAGTAACAATTCTCTGGCACTCAGTAACAATTCTGTCTGTCCCTGAGTAACAATTCTGTGGCCCTAAGTAAAGTTTCTGTGGCCCTGAGTAACAATTCTCTGGCACTCCGTAACAATTCTGTCTGTCATTGAGTATGAATTCCGTGGCCCTAACTAGCGTTTCTTTGTCCCTAAGTAAAGTTTCTGTGGCCCTCAGTAACAGTTCTGTGTCTGTGCGAGTAACAATTCTGTGTCTGTGCGAGTAACAATTCTGTGGCCCTAAGTAAAGTTTCTGTGGCCCTAAGTAACAATTCTCTGGCACTCCGTAACAATTCTGTCTGTCCCTGAGTAACAATTCTCTGGCACTCAGTAACAATTCTGTCTGTCCCTGAGTAAAAATTCTGTGGCCCTAAGTAAAGTTTCTGTGGCCCTGAGTAACAATTCTCTGGCACTCCGTAACAATTCTGTCTGTCCCTGAGTAACAATTCTCTGGCACTCAGTAACAATTCTGTCTGTCCCTGAGTAAAAATTCTGTGGCCCTAAGTAAAGTTTCTGTGGCCCAGAGTAACAATTCTCTGGCACTCCGTAACAATTCTGTCTGTCCCTGAGTATGAATTCTGTGGCCCTAACTAGCGTTTCTTTGTCCCTAAGTAACAGTTCTGTGGCCCTGAGTAACAATTCTGTGTCTGTGCGAGTAACAATTCTGTGGCCCTAAGTAACAGTTCTGTGGCCCTCAGTAACAGTTCTGTGTCTGTGCGAGTAACAATTCTGTGTCTGTGCGAGTAACAATTCTGTGGCCCTAAGTAACAGTTCTGTGGCCTTCAGTAACAATTCTGTGTCTGTGCGAGTAACAATTCTGTGTCTGTGCGAGTAACAATTCTGTGGCCCTAAGTAAAGTTTCTGTGGCCCTAAGTAACAATTCTCTGGCACTCAGTAACAATTCTGTCTGTCCCTGAGTAACAATTCTCTGGCACTCAGTAACAATTCTGTCTGTCCCTGAGTAAAAATTCTGTGGCCCTAAGTAAAGTTTCTGTGGCCCTAAGTAACAATTCTCTGGCACTCAGTAACAATTCTGTCTGTCCCTGAGTAACAATTCTCTGGCACTCAGTAACAATTCTGTCTGTCCCTGAGTAAAAATTCTGTGGCCCTAATTAAAGTTTCTGTGGCCCTAAGTAAAAATTCTCTGGCACTCAGTAACAATTCTGTCTGTCCCTGAGTAACAATTCTCTGGCACTCAGTAACAATTCTGTCTGTCCCTGAGTAACAATTCTGTGGCCCTAATAACGTTTCTGTGGCCCTAAGTAACAATTCTCTGGCACTGAGTAACAATTCTGTCTGTCCCTGATTATGAATTCTGTGGCCCTAACTAGCGTTTCTTTGTCCCTAAATAACGATTCTGTGGCCCTCATTAACAAGTCTGTGTCCCTGAGTAATGGTTCTCTGTCCCTAAGTAACTTTTCTCTGTCCCCAATTATCGTTTCTGTGGCCCTAACTCTGTCCCTGTCCCTAGTACAGAGCGGTCTGCCTCTGTTCAATAACTGCAGGCAAATGAAGAATTCCAAAATGGCCGCTATTTATAGCTCGACCATTACACAGTGCTGGCTGGCTGGCTGCTGATGCGATCACATGTAGTTGAGGAATGCATTATGGGTCAGCGCGCCTTGTCTGCGCGCCTTCCCAGACATCCCCGCTCCGTCGCCGCACATGTCGCCGCCATTTTCTGAAAAATTTCGATTCGCGCGTCCGAATTAGGCTATTTTTCGGATTCGGCACGAATCGAAATTTTTCCGATATTCGACTCGAATTCCACTTCGGATACTTCGATTCGCTCATCTCTAAAAACAAGGATTGTACATAGAACAATATTGGACCCCTGAAAAGTATACGCATGCATATGTACTCAGTACTTGGTTTGGGCCCCTTTTGCAGTAATTACTGCCTCAATGCGGCGTGACATGGAAGCTATCAGTCTGTGGCAAGGGGGGGGGGGGCTCCGAGGCGATCGCATCAACATCCATCCTCATATCGACAGAAGGGACTTGTCGAATCTCGAAGGTTGAGCTATATCCAGCCAGGGACGCCATATCCGCAGAAATTTTGTATGGGTATCCAACAATATGGCCGTCATTTTTTCATTAACCATTATAAAGTTTATCCGGTTTTTGACAGCCTCAAAACTAAGGAGAGGAGTCTTCCAAGCCCTCGCAATTGTCAATTTAGTTGCCATAAATAAGTATGATGCCAGTTGCTGTTCAGAACGAAGGAGGCCCTCCAATGGTTTAAATAAAAGCGCTTCATACGGGTTACGCTTAATGTCTGTGTGAAGGATAGTGCGGAGGAGGGCATACACCCTAATCCATAATCTGCTTACTTTAGGGCAAGTCCACCAAATGTGAGCCATGGTGCCCAATTGTTGGCATCCCCGAAAACAAACCGGGGAATATGTAGGGATAAAACTAGCTAGACGAGCAGGCGTATAGTACCATCGGTATAGGATTTTGTAGGCATTCTCAAGGATAATGACATTCCTAGAACATTTAGATAATGCTTGGGTCATGGTCCGCCAATCCTGTTGATCCAAAGTCCCTCCCAACTCAGACTGCCAACGCTGATGATAAGAGCGAACCGGAGGGGTTCTATAAGATATAATGGAAGAATAAATCAAGGAAATCAAACCCGGGGCATGAGGTCTATGTCTGCACTGGCTTTCAAAGGGGGACAGACGATAAGGTCCCGGATGCGTACGTATTAGTGTATTAAGGAAATGATGAAGTTGAAGATAACCAAAATGTTCTCGGAGGGGGATATTATGAGAAGAGCGCAAAGTTTCAAAGGTAATTATTCTAGTGGGAGATAGGAGTGAATGAACATCATAAAAACCATGTGTCTGCCACCAAGCAAACTGTCTAGGATTATCCCTACCCGGAGGGAATAATGGGTTATGTAATAGACGTAATAGCGGCAGGTGAGGAGAGATAAGGCCAGCAGAATATTTGATCGAATCCCAAAGACGTAGCGAAAGCGTCAGCGTCGGGCTAAGGGTAGATGGACGTTGAGAGATAGGAAGCCATGGCAAGGAGGAAAGCGGTATCGGGTGAGAGTCCATCATATCTACAACAGCCCACAGTGGGAAATGATGAGATGCATGAACATGAGCTAGGGGGGCAATGTTAGCCGCTAAATAATAAGACTGGAGATTTGGGACACTTAACCCGCCCTCACTCCGTCGCGCGAATAAGATATGTTTGCTAATTCTGGGTCGAGAAGAGCTCCAGATAAAGGACAAAAGTTTTCGCTGATGGATACGCAATATATGCGAAGGTACTGGAACTGGCAAAACACGAAATAGGTATAGTAGTTTAGGAAGATAGGTCATACGGATTGCATTAATTCTACCGAACCATGAAAGCGGGAAATGAGACCAAGAGGACAATAGCTCGGTTAACTCATGAAAAACAGTGGGAAAGTTAGCCTGATACAGTCCTTCATAAGTCGGGGTAAGCTTTATTCCTAGATATGGTAAGGCCGAGAGCCATTGAAAGGGGAACGTTTGCTTCAAAGTAGTCACGAGTGATAGTGGGAGGGTAACTGACATAGCTCTTGATTTAGCTGAGTTGACATGTAGACCTGAAAGGGTTGCAAAGGAATCAAGAACCGAGAGCAAATTGGGCAAAGTAACCCCCGGATTCGAGATTGACAATAGTATGTCATCTGCAAACAAAGACAATTTATGTTGGGAGCCTGCCACATCAATCCCCTTAATATCAGGATGTATACGGGTGGCTTCTGCTAACGGTTCCAAGGCTAGAATAAAAAGTAAAGGGGAAAGCGGGAAACCTTGCCTAGTGCCCCTGGCAACCGAGAACGTAGAAGACTCAAATCCATAATATTTAAGCTTCGCTTGAGGGCATGTGTATAGCGAGGAGATCCATCGTAAGAACGAAGGGCCAAAGCCAAAGCGGTGAAGGACCGATAGGAGATACGGCCAGGATAGAGTGTCGAAGGCCTTGTTGATGTCTAAGGATAAGAGCATCATATCGAGTTTACGAGTATGGGCCAAATGCTGCAATTGTAAAATACGTCTGATAGCATCTCCAGCCTGCCTGTGAGGAACAAATCCCACCTGGTCCTTTTTAATCAGGCGAGAGAGGAAGGAATTCAATCGGGTAGCCAAGATCTTAGTAAGAATCTTCATGTCGATATTGATAAGAGAGGTAGGCCTATAGTTTGCCCAGGAAGAGTGATCTCAATCTGGTTTAGGGATCATAACCACATTAGCAGTTAAGGAATCCGGGAAAAATTCGAACCTCCCTTCACCGCATTAAACATAGCGGCCAGTTGAGGAGCGAGCACATCAGCTAATTTCTTATAGTATAGTGCCGTATATCCATCAGGACCTGGGCGTTTACCCGTTTTCAGGTATGCTATGCAGTGCAAAACCTCAGATACTTGGATATTACGGTCCATCAAGTCCTTGTGGGCCGACGTCAAAGTAGGCAGGGACAGACGAGATAAAAAGTCAGAAATAGACTGAGGGTCAGCCCGGGTAGGATCAGAGTAGAGCCTAGCTAGACGATGCCGAAACTCTTCTAAAACCGCTACAGGATTGCTCGTAAGGGTGTTGTAACGAGTACGTAAAGATATCGGTTTAGGATGCTGCGCAAATGAACGCAATCTACGGGCCAACATAGAGTCCGGTTTGTTTGCTTTACTATACCACTTCTGACAAGTCCAACGTAAAGAGCACTCAGCCTCATCCGTTAAGCAAAGATCCAACTCCAAACGAGCCTGGTCCAACAGTCTACGATTCGACGGGGAAGGTGACAGTTTAAATTGGGCCGACATGGAATCTAACTTTGATTCCAACTGACACTGTTTGAGCTGTCTTTCCTTCTTTCGCCTTGAAGCTATTTGGATAATATGTCCCCTAAGAACTGCCTTGTACGCTTCCCACAATGTTACGGAAGAAGAGACAGAACCCGAGTTAAACTGAGAATATTCCTGAGACTTACGATGTAGTTCTGCCTGAATCTCCTTCAGCGAAAGCAAGGAGTCATTCATTATCCACGAAGAGAAGGCCAGCCTACATAGGAGAGATCGACAGACCACCAAAATAGGCTCATGATCTGACCATGGGACCGTTAGAATAGAAATAGAGCGAACTAAAGGGAGGTGTTTACGTGAAACAAAAGCATGATCAATTCTGGAATGAGAATAATGAGGGTGTGAATAATGAGTGTAGTCTTTCCCCGAGGATGAAATTCACGCCATAAATCTACTAAATCATGGGTATTTAACGTACGTACAAAGGACTTCGCTGATGCGGAAGGATCCTGTTAGGATCCGCCAGGCGGAGCCCTCCGTCTGCCAGCTGGTAGACCTACCCAGAGCGTGGGGTCTAAGCCCGGGCTGTGCTTTCACCAGGGCCCCTGATGGTGGGGATGGACTTGAAACAGTCCCGGGCCAGGTCACGACCTCTGAGCGGGCCACCAGCGGCCGAGGAGGCCTCCGGGGATGTATGTAGGTACCAGGAGAGCCAGCTGTGAAGAGGATGGCGGCCCCAGCAGGGTGGTACGGATAGTGGCCCCGTGGGGTAAGCGGGGTACCGAATCGGCGGGCTAGGAGTAGTCGGGTCACACGCAGGGTCAGCCGGGTAAATCAATCCGTAGGAACAGTCGGGATAAGCCGAGTCAAAACGCAGGAGCAGGCAGAATAGTCAGAACAAAGCCGGGTCAATCACAGGAGCGGGTAGAATAGTCAGAACAAAGCCGGGTCAATCTCAGGGGCAGGCAGCGTAGTCAGGGTCAAAAACAGGGTCACAGCAGGAGCAGGTATTCAGGATCACACATAGACCTTGCGGCAATTTGTGACAGTGCAGGGCATCTTTAAATAGTGCGCCCTGCACTGTCATTGGCTGGCTAGGAAGCGCCCCCGGCTGTCATTGGACGCCTGAGGCGCGCCCGCGGTTTCTACTGCGCATGCGCGGCGTCCTGTCAGCTGCGGCTCGCCGGGACCTAGTTCCTGTGTCCCGGCGTGATCTGCCGCCAATGCGCATGCGCGGGGGACAGAGCCGCGATTGCGGCAGACGGAGCCGGGATCCCTGACATTGCCCCCCCCCCCAACGGGCACCCTCCGGGAGCCCCACTGATCTCTCCACCGCGGGTGAGCACGAAAAAACTCCCGGATGAGACTAGGCGCGTGAACGTCCTGGGCGGGTTCCCAGGAGTTCTCCTCAGGACCATAACCCTTCCATTTTATCAGGAACTGAGTCTGGCCCCCCCTCCTTCGGCAACTGAGGATAGTTTCCACCTCAAATTCCTCCTGGTCACCTATGGCGATTGCCTCGGGAGGTCTGGATTCTCGGTCTGGGAAGGGATCCGGTCTGGACGGCTTCAGGAGAGATACATGAAACACAGGATGTATTTTGAAAGTCTGCGGAAGCTCGAGTTCGTAGGCCACCTTGTTGACCATTCGTTTAACAGGAAATGGGCCAATGTACTTGGGTCCCAGCTTCTTTGAGGGGCACAGCATCTTCAAGTTGGCTGTTGCCAGCCAAACCAGATCTCCTGGTTGAAGCAGTAAATCTCCTCTTCTCTTTCTGTCGAAAGCCTTCTTACTGTCCTCCTGGGCCTTAGCGATGGCTTCCTGAATAGTCTTGTTGTTGACGGAAAAGAAGTTCAAGATGTCCTGCGACGCCGGTACCAGATTTTCAGGCATTAGATCAGGGAGGAATGTGGGGTGATACCCGTAATTAGAAAAGAATGGCGATTGACCCGTAGCTGAGTGACTTGAGTTGTTGTATGAGAACTCCGCAGAAGGCAACAACGTCAGCCAGTCATCCTGGAGATAGGAGGTGTAGCATCGTAAATACTGTTCCAGCGTTTGGTTGGTCCTCTCGGTTTGACCGTTGGTCTGCGGGTGGTAGGCGGATGAGAGCGACAGCTTGATTCCCAGCGCTTTACATAGGGCGTTCCAGAACCTGGAGGTGAATTGCACCCCCCGATCCGACACAATGTCTTCGGGGACTCCATGAAGCCTTACCACTTCCCGAATGAAGATCCGTGCCGTTTCCGGTGCCGATGGGGTCTTCTCCAGGGGCACGAAATGCGCCATCTTCGAGAAGCGGTCGACGATCACCATTATCGCCGTGTGGCCTTGGGATGGTGGGAGTTCGACCACGAAATCCATGGCTATCATTTGCCAGGCCCGCTTGGGTATAGGTAATGGACGTAACAATCCCCATGCCCTACTCCTGGAGGGTTTGTTCCTTTGACAGGTGGGACACGTCCGGACGTAACGCTCACAATCCTTGATCATATCCGGCCACCAGAACAAGCGCCGTAGCAGTTCTAGAGTCTTCGTCACCCCGAAGTGACCTGCCATTGGATGGTCGTGGCAATGCCCTAGGACCAAGGTTCGCACCTCTTCTGGGACCATGATTCGGTCTTCCTTCCAAAACAGGCCACCGTGGCTCTGGAGGGGTGAACCAGACGGAACGGGTAGCCTTACCGAAGCATCAAGAAGCCGGGAGCGCAGTTCCGTTTGTAGAGCGAGGAAGCTTCCAGAAGGCAGGATGGTGTCTGGTACCGCAGCGTCGTCGGGGTCCTCAAACATGCGGGACAGGGCGTCTGGTTTGGTATTCTTAGTACCGGGTCGGTACGTTATATGGAATGAGAATCGAGAAAAGAAAAGAGCCCATCTCGCTTGGCGTGGTCTCAGTCGTTTTGCCGTCCTTAAATATTCTAGGTTTTTGTGATCTGTAAATATTAGGATGGGGTGAGTGGCCCCTTCCAGTAAATACCTCCATTCTTCCAGAGCGGTTTTAATGGCCAGGAGCTCCCGATCTCCAATGTCATAGTTGCGCTCCGCTGGTGTCAGCTTCCTGGAGAAGAACGCCACAGGGTGCAGTAGTTCCTTGGTACCATTCCTTTGGGACAGAACCGCTCCTACCGCGTTTTCGGAGGCGTCAACTTCCAACACATATGGGAGCGAAGAATCCGGATGGCAGAGAATGGGAGCAGAGGTGAACAGTCTCTTGAGCTTATCGAAGGCCGACTGAGCTTCGGAGGTCCACTTAAAGCGGACCCCTTGTTTCGTCAGTTGCGTGATCGGGGAGACCAGACCGGAGAAGTTCCTAACGAATTTTCTGTAAAAGTTAGCAAAGCCGATGAAGCGCTGTACCCCCTTTTTGTCGGCGGGTATTGGCCAATCTAAGATCGCCGTGACCTTTTGGGGATCCATCGCGACCCCCGCGGAAGAGAGAACCAGTCCCAAGAATGTGATTTCGTGCTGTTCAAAACAGCACTTTTCAGCCTTAGCGTATAGCCCGTGTTGGCGCAACCGTTCTAAGACCCGTGACACGTGACCCCGATGAATCTCCAGTGAGGGGGAAAAAATTAGGATGTCATCCAAGTAAACTACCACGAAAATATCAAGAAAATCGCGAAAAACATCATTGATAAAATGCTGATAAGTCGCCGGGGCATTACAGAGCCCGAACGGCATCACCAAATATTCGTAGTGACCGAATCTTGTACGGAACGCCGTTTTCCACTCATCCCCCTCCCTGATACGAACAAGGTTATAGGCCCCCCGCAGGTCTAATTTAGTGAAAATCGTTGCTGATCTCAGTCTCTGGAGGAGCTCGGGGACTAGGGGTAAGGGATAACGATTCTTTACCGTAATTTTATTTAGGTCACGATAGTCTATGCAGGGCCGTAACGATTTGTCCTTCTTCTCTACAAAGAACAACCCGGCCCCGGCTGGGGATGTGGAAGGATGAATAAAGCCCTTCCGAAGGTTTTCGTCGATATATTCCCTCAGCACCCCCGATTCCATTTCGGACAAGGGGAAGATACGGCCGAAAGAGATTTCCGACCCGGGTAGGAGGTCAATGGGGCAGTCGTAGGGACGGTGTGGAGGTAGAACGTCAGCTCCCCGCTTACTAAAGACGTCCAAGAAGTCATGATAGGCCGGAGGAATCACCTGGGATAGATTGGTGTCTCCGTCCAAGCACAGGAGGAACCGGGGAACCATGGGTCCTGTGACGTGGCAGTGACTCAAACAATAGGGTGACCGAAAATGAATCGTTCCCTTTTCCCAGTCAATCTGGGGGTTATGGGCCCTCAGCCAAGGGAGCCCCAGAATGACTGGAAAAAGGGGGGAGGCGATGGCGTCCAAACGGAGGAACTCCTGGTGATGGTCTGCCATAGTGGTGAAAATGGGTGGCGTCTCCTGGTCCACCACCCCAGATTTTATACTGGACCCATCTGCCAAGAAAATGTTGAACCCCCTTTCTTTGGTCTGGAGAGGGATTTTTTGCCGGTGGGCAAAAGTCAGATCAATAAAACAGCTACAGGCTCCTGAGTCAACGATCGCGGTCACCGACAATATTCCTCCGGGGAGCTGTAAAGACACAGGAATGGCCAGGTAACTAGACTGATCATCCCTGCCTGCAGGTAAGGAACAAGAAACGGGCGTGGACTTACTCGTTTTTGCAGGACAGGAGCGCACCTGGTGACCAGCTTCCCCGCAGTACAGACACAGGTTCAGTGAGCGCCTCCTCTGGCGTTCCTCGACCGATAAGTGGGAACGGGCCAGTCCCAGTTGCATGGGTTCCGAGTTGTCTCCCATCTCCGTGTTTCGCGGATGGTTCCCTGGGGCTGGAGTTGTATCTCTTGATGGAATCCATGCCACCCTTTGACCCTGGCCGCTCCTTTCCTGTCGACGTTCCCTTAGTCTACGGTCAATTTGAATGGCCAATTCAATCAATCTTTCCAGGGAGTCAGGTAGGCCTACTCGTGCGAGTTCGTCCTTGAGAGGCTCAGACAGTCCAATGCGGAACTGGTGACATAAAGCCGCATCGTTCCATCTGGTGTCTCCCATGCTACGCCTAAAATCGGACGCGTATTCTTCCGCTGCCCGGCGGCCCTGTCGCAGAGAGTATAGGGTAGCCTCTGCGGAAGCAGCCCGCTGAGGGTCGTCATACAAAACGGCCATGGCCTGAAAGAACTCGGTCACGGAGTCAAGATGGGGGTCGCGCCTCTCCATCAGACGGTGGGCCCAATCCTGGGGCTCATCCTGAAGGAGAGAGACTATAAACCCCACCTTGACGGTCTCGGAGGAGAATGTGCGAGGCTGCAAGTTAAAATATAGTGTGCAAGCGTTCCGAAAGGCTCGGAAACGGCTCCGGTCCCCACGGAACCGCTCCGGCAGGGGAACGCGGGGTTCAGGAGCTAAGGGTGTGGCAACCGCTCCGGATACCGGGGTAGCGGGAGGTTCCACAGACGGGGAACTCTGAGCAGGGGGAGTCTGGGGGGCTAATGTCTCCATGCGGTCTTCCAGTCGGGCGCAGCGACTGTGGAAGTTCTGGAAAGCCTGGGTCAAAGTTGCCAGGTGCTGGCAAATATCCTCTAGGGACGCCGGTCCACTTCCTGGCTCTGTCATGGCCGCAAGGTACTGTTAGGATCCGCCAGGCGGAGCCCTCCGTCTGCCAGCTGGTAGACCTACCCAGAGCGTGGGGTCTAAGCCCGGGCTGTGCTTTCACCAGGGCCCCTGATGGTGGGGATGGACTTGAAACAGTCCCGGGCCAGGTCACGACCTCTGAGCGGGCCACCAGCGGCCGAGGAGGCCTCCGGGGATGTATGTAGGTACCAGGAGAGCCAGCTGTGAAGAGGATGGCGGCCCCAGCAGGGTGGTACGGATAGTGGCCCCGTGGGGTAAGCGGGGTACCGAATCGGCGGGCTAGGAGTAGTCGGGTCACACGCAGGGTCAGCCGGGTAAATCAATCCGTAGGAACAGTCGGGATAAGCCGAGTCAAAACGCAGGAGCAGGCAGAATAGTCAGAACAAAGCCGGGTCAATCACAGGAGCGGGTAGAATAGTCAGAACAAAGCCGGGTCAATCTCAGGGGCAGGCAGCGTAGTCAGGGTCAAAAACAGGGTCACAGCAGGAGCAGGTATTCAGGATCACACATAGACCTTGCGGCAATTTGTGACAGTGCAGGGCATCTTTAAATAGTGCGCCCTGCACTGTCATTGGCTGGCTAGGACGCGCCCCCGGCTGTCATTGGACGCCTGAGGCGCGCCCGCGGTTTCTACTGCGCATGCGCGGCGTCCTGTCAGCCGCGGCTCGCCGGGACCTAGTTCCTGTGTCCCGGCGTGATCTGCCGCCAATGCGCATGCGCGGGGGACAGAGCCGCGATTGCGGCAGACGGAGCCGGGATCCCTGACAGATCCGAGCGCTCCACTGGATATTTATCTAGCACAGGATTTAGCACTAAGTTTGAATCCCCTGCCATCAAAAGCGTACCTCGTTGATGTGTAGCCAGGAGAGAACATAGGTGTGACAGAAAAGGTCCAGGGTTGACGTTGGGAGCGTAATAGGACATTATGGTAACCTCTATGCCATGGATCGAGCCCTGGAGCAGAAGGTATCTGCCATTGGGATCAGCAATACGCCTCACACAGACAAATGGAGTTCTACTATGAAAGGCGACCAATACGCCTCTCTGTTTAGTGGGGCCAGTAGCTTGAAATATCTGAGGGTAACGTGCATCAAAATATTTCGGGGCAGAAGTAGTGGAAAAGTGAGTTTCTTGCAAACAAGCAATGTCAACTTGTCGAGCCCGGAGAAATTTAAATATCTTTACCCGTTTCTGCGGAGAGTTCATCCCCTGGACATTCAATGACAGCCAGTTCAGCGACATGGTGATCTGAAAAAAGGAAGATTAAATCCACCGCGATCCCTGGGAGCCCTGAAAAAAAATTTACAAAAACGCAAAACAAACATGACAAAAGACAAGGAGAAGGAGACGAAAAAGAAAGGAGAAAACATGAAGACATCTGATATACAAGCAAGATATCTGTGAAGCATTGAGGTTGATTTAAACAATATAACAGTCAGCTGTGGGTAAAACACCCACATAGAGGCTAGGTAGCGGGCGGGACAGAAGACCAGCTAGCCAGCTCGGAGGGGGACACGACCCTCCACTGGAACAACTCGGCATTATTATAAAATATAAAAGTGTTATGCAAACAACTAAGGCTAATACACCTATGAATAAGCAATCCAAAACTCGTAGGACAATAGAGATCTCAACCAATCCGTGCAGAGAAAAGAAACCTCCACACTGGACCTGAAGAGATAAAACATACGAAGATACGGAATCCCTGAACAGATCTAGAGTCAAATCTAGAAAGTGGCAGCAAAAATCCACACTTGGCGAAGCTATATACTGGCGGCCAGCCTTTAAACATCAAGTCGCGGAGACCTCCTGAAAACGCTGGGCCTGTAGGGATCGAAGGGCCTGGGAACTGCTTTGACTAGGAGATTTACGCGAAGACTGAGAATTTCGGAGACGCGTAGGGACTGAAGACTCTTCGCTCTGGGATTGTGGCAGTTCCAGGTTAAGCTCCCGAAAGTGACGCCGAAGATCCGCTGGTGAAGAGGTCTGGAATTGATGACCTTGAGAGGAAAATGAGAGCTTGAAAGGGAAGCCCCATCTATACTTGATATCAGCCGATTGAAGAATTTGAAGATAGGGTCTTAGGGTATGACGTTTAGCTATCGTAACTGGGGACAGATCTGCGAATAGATGCACAGCGTGGCCCTGAAATTCCAAAGCCGAACGGTTCCGAGCCACCTGCAGTAGACATTCTTTAGTGCGATAAAAGTGGAATTTAATAATGATGTCTCTGGGAGGACCCTCCGTGGGTTTGGGTGCTAGAGCTCTATGAATACGGTCAAACTCCAGACGTTCCATGGGAATTTCAGGGGCCAACTCCTGGAAAAGAGCAGTAGCAGTACCCTGCAAATCGGTGATTGCCTCAGGGAGTCCACGGATGCGGAGATTGTCCCTGCGTGCTCTATTCTCAGCATCCTCCAACTTATCTTTTAAAGTATCCAGCTCAGCATGCAGATCCTCCACTTCTTGTTCATGCCCCTCCAGAACTGTAGTCGCCAGATCCATACGTTGCTCCAATTGGTGGGCACGAAGGCCCAACTCCTTTAAGCCCCTCGCCAGATCAGAAGATAATTTACGAGATGCAGCTGTGATCTCCTCTCGCACTATAGCACGTAATTTGTGTAGTAAGGCTTCAGGATTGTGTTCAAGAGAATCAGCCATCCCCGATGGAAATTGCCACTGACTATCACCATCAGACTCAGTGTCACCTGGAAGCTGGGTGTTGTCATCCGGCTCAGGCGGGCTAGGTATCAGCTTAGCGATGTGGCCCTGCGGAGGAGATTACTGTCGAGCCCGATGTTTAAGTTTAGTGCGAGGAGTGCGGTGCATTGCCGGGAGTGGTCCACAAGATTCCAAAGCACCTTCAGACTATTGAAGTTAAACGCTAGGGTGTATATGCCCAGTGGCCGAGAAAAATGTCCCGGTGGCACGGCTCAGGAAGGTCACTCTGGCAGTTTCCTCCTGGCTCATGTGCGTGTCCCCCACCGGGGAGGTGTTCACAGAAGATTCATCGTGACGCTACAGTCAGTGAGATGTAGATGGTTACAATAACTAGTCCGGGTATGTAGACTTTGTGGTGGCTGCCAAAATATAGCCCAGGCACACCTACCGTAGTTTATCCACTTGGGAAGGGAGTTAGCAAAAGGATCTCCTTCCCCCATCCAGCACTACACCTGCAGCATTTCAGATCCCCTATGTCTCACTGGGATCTTGCAGGGATATGCAGTAATCCCCAGGGCCACCAGGAGGATCAGGGGGACCCACCCAGCCTGTCCCAATAGTTGACCAATCTCCAGTGTCGGGTGGGCAGGGCTGTGGTGCCGCGATCCAGCCGCGGCGGCGATCAGCCCCAGCCGCGGTTTCAGGAAACACCGCGGCTTCACACGCCGCGGTAGGCCCCGAATCATCCCGCACCCCGGATGCTCGGAGAAGGGGCAGAGTAACTTAGCACCCCACCGCAGATGTCGGGCAAGGTCCGGTCAGCAATGGATCAGCAGTAGACAGCTGCTATTTGCAGGATGGCGGTGGATGGGAATTCAGGGTGCTGGAGCTCAGGGAAAAGCGTCTGCTCCTGGCACCATCTTGGACACGCCCCAGAGAATTTGTACTTTTTAATAGGTTTCTCCTTCAAGTGCAACAGACAAGCCACTGGGTTATTGTGCAGTAAGCTGTTTGATAACTGAGGTCACATCGCACAAGAACGGCTGAATTTCCGGGCACAACCAGAAAATATGAAGCATGGTCCCGAGGGTCGTAAGCCAATTCCACGGAAATGTTTAGCGCAGATGGTATTTGCCCATATTGATTTTAAAATGAGACAACTCTCTGTATTCCTTTAAGGATTGAAGGATATTCGGTAAGGAGATAAGTGGATCAGTGACAAAGAAAATTAAATTGCCAGCGAAGGCTATCACCTTATGCATCCCAGAGGACTTCAGATAACCTGATATGTTAGGATTAGCACAAATCTTTCATAAAAAGGACTTCAGCATTAGGACGAAAATAATGGGGGAGAGGGGACAAACCTGTCTCATCCCATTCAAGATCAGGAAGAAATCTAATCTGGTCTCCTTGACCTTGACAGCAGCAGTGGGTGAGGAGTAAATCACAGAGATCCATCACAACATGGAAGGTCCGAGGCCTATATGTTCCATGATTGCCCGGATAAACGACCTGTGGACCCTTATCAATTGCTTTATCTGTGTCCATTGACAACAGTAAGAATGGAGTTCTAGATGTCCTGGCTGCATGGATCAGATTAAAGACCCGGATTGTATTGTCTCAGGGTTCACGCAGAGATACAAAGCCCACCTGGACCCTGTAGATCAGGTGGGGAATATGAGGGAGCAATCTAGTAGCCAAGATGTTCACGAAGAGCTTTAGGTTGAGGTTCAGAAGGGCAATCGGTCGATAGCTGCGATGCTGAGTGGGGTTTCTGCCTTCTTTAGGAATCGTAATATATGCTTTAAGGGTGTCTACAAGCATAGCCCTCCCCTGAACAAGGGAGTTCAGAGCAGGGACCAAGCGGGGCACCAGAACATCAAAGAAGTTATGATAGTAAGCATTCGTCAAACCTTTGGGGCCTTCTTTGGCTTTGACTGGGAGAGCACTACGGCCAGTTCTTCTGTAGTTTATGGGGCATTCCAGTTGATCACAGATTGGACTGGAAAACATTGGCATACCCGAGGAGGCAATATAAGTCCTAAAAGATACTATTTGAGTGGGGTCCAGAGGCTGGACCATGATCCCATAATACTACCCTTCCGTTAGATTGGTTGGCTCCCCATATTTGCTCCTGTAACAGCCAGGGGTTTCATTCACATTCACACACTCGTGCACTTACTATTTATGAGCCTGGCCTCTCCCTCTAAACACAACTCGATATGTATACTGCTTTCTATTGCAAGTAGGTAATTATCTCTTTAAACTAAGTATGTTTATATTGAATAAGCTTTGTGCAAGGTGGTTCGCCCTCCTTACTACACCTATCCATTTCCATTTCCCCCGTCCCCTCCCTTTTTCTCCCAAACAAGTACCACTAATTGCATTATGGTGGGGATGGATCGCCTCGTGCTGAAGAGTAGACTATTTTACTTGTCACTGTTTCAACTATTTTATGTATGCTTCTACTCCCTTGAGCAGTAGTCACTGCACCCCAATGAATTTCCCTCTTTTGGGCCTAGTGTATAGCCTTAGAGCTGGAAGTTATTTATGGGTAACCAATCCCAGACCTATACAATGGCTCTTGTAATCTTTTACATTTCCATCTTTCAATTTCTTGTTCTCACCTATTCTTGTCTCTCCCTTTTTTACGACTTTCTAGTTCCCTCTTTCCCCTCCCCCATGGGGTCTTTTCAATGCTTTGCCTCTCTTAAAGGGGTTGTAAAGGCAGAAGTTATAAAAAACCTAAGTGAAGCACACCCCCCCCCCCCATACTCACCTGAGTCTGATCCCGATGTGCACGAGAGTCTCAAGGCTCTCTTGGCTCTTTCACATCTCATAAGCTTAGAGACAGCGGGGGGAACCCGGGGGGGGGGGGGTGGAGGCAGGGCATAGCTGTGCTCTGTGAGTCTTATGGACACAGAGCAGGGCTCTGGAATGAGTACACACAAGTGCCCCAGATCAAGCAGCTTGTTATGGGGGCACTCAGCGGGGGGGGGGGGGGTGGATAGGGACTTCTCTATGCAAAGCCATTGCACAGAGCAAGTAAGTATGACATGTCTGTTGTTTAAAGAACATTAAAAAAATAAACCTTTAGGATCATTTTAAGGCTTACAAGAAACTAATTATGCAGCCCACAGTATTCAAACATTTTTCAGATTAGTTTATTCACAGGTCTATCTATCTTGTGCTCAAACTAATCAGCATTGTGTCTTCCTTGCTTTCATCACACAGCCCATTTGTTTCCACAACTGATATTAAGGACCCCAAGGACTTTCAGGATGTTGAGGTCACTATAGTCTCTTATTACACCCCTAATTCTACTCCATATCCCTTTTTTCCCCATTTCTTACAGGTAATTAATTTGTATCGGAGAAGTACACTAATCCTCTGTGGAGACTCTAACCAAGTGATACACCCTCACCTTCACAAGTTCCCCTGCAATCCTACCTCCTATGATCCCTTGGTGACCTTTTGAACCCTTTTACAACATGCGTTCCTTATTAATACATTCTCAGAATTATTTTACTCGAATCAACCATATACTGTTCCTGGTTGCCTCTACCCCCTTCAGTCAGTGATTAAACCAGTCCCCTGGTCGGATCATTCAGTAATTATAATCATCCTGTTTTCCTTAATATCAAAACCTACTGACTCAATGTGGTTGAATCACATATGACCAACAAAATCTTCTGTGTTGACATTCAACTAGTCTTCAGTTAATACGCATTGCACAACGTCACCCCAGATATATATGTAATAAAAGAGTCGGCGCTAATCCGAAAAAGCAGCTAAGCACTCTAAGTAACCAATACATACTTAAACAGAGTAATAACAGCAAAAGTGCAGCGCTAAATAATAAAGTCTGAAAAATGTCCACTATAAGTCTAATTCATAAAAACGTGCCAGATGACAAGTAGAAATCAATGGTGGTGATCCGTGAAGAAAAGCAGAAACGCGCACTCACCAGAAGACAGATATAAGTAAGCAGTATGCATCAAAGCTCATGGATCCTCAATCAAGGAGAAAACTGGTCTGGTCAAAATGGGTTGATCCTCCCTTAAAGATGCAGAGCTTATCCAAAAAAGATCCAGGTAGCCAGAGGTCTCCTACAGCTGGATGGATGGAAGGGGTCACCTGCTTACAGGGGGTCTTCCTCCTCTTGGTAAAAGCCTGAATTCTCAGTAAAGGACTCTGCAAAAAGGTACTCCTCTCAGGGAGTCAGGGAAGGACGCCCATAGTGTAGTATTCATAGAAAAATCACAACTGGACCACAACCATGACACCATTTAAGTCCAAATGTAGTTCTTGTCCAGCAAACCAGGGCCTAATTTCTTTGCGATATTCTTCTATGCTGGGTAACTCAATTATAAGCTCAATTATAGTGTTCTTGATGGGAATGGAACTTTAACACAACCCTTCTCCCTGAGGACTGCATTTGCCTGGCTACCTCAGCATTCCTTCAAATGGACTCAGGCCAGATATGTCTCCACTAACAATCTGGGAGGCGCTTAGGCTAATTACCAGGGGCACATGCAGTAAGATACTCGTCTCAAGCGAGAGAAACCTGATCAACAGCAGCAATTACGATGGGATTTCCAGGCCCACTCCCTAAATTTCCAAGCACAACCAACCCCATCTAATAAACTTCAATTATAAAAAACCCATGTGTAACTAGATTTGCTACTAGCAGAGGCAGCTGAAAGATCAATAAGATCTTATAAATAATCAATAAGATCTCATTACACTTACTATATGAAAGCAAATAAGCTGGACACTCTTGGCACTTTGCTTATGCCAGCTAGATATTGGTAGAAAGCCTATTCGCATGAAACTTACCAAAGACACATATACTAGTAAACCCCTCAAAGTCTTAAAAGAATTCCATACTCGTCTTTCTCAGTTATATTGTGAGAAACGCTCTTTCTCCTCAACCTATGTGGACTCAGTGTTTTAAGGCCTGGACCTTCCTACACTGAGATATAAACAACGTACATCCATAGAACAACCGATTTCAATTATAGAGGTCCTCCGTGCAATTAAAAACTCAGATGGGCTGACAGCATCTAATATAACAAATTTGTGGACTACATAGTCCATCTCCTAGCTAATTCCTTTTGTTCACTACTCAAACAATCTTCTTTTCGAAAATCTCACAGCTATATTTGCTATGATATCCGAAACCAAACTCTGACACCTTCATCTGGTCTAGCTACAAGCTAATTTCTATACTTCATCCTGAAGAAATTTTGGCTACAATTCCCACCCTATGCCTGACAGTCATTATTGGCTTTTTTATTAAAAAAAGACCAGGAGGGGGGCGTGGCCGGTGATGGAAGGCTGAAGACATGTCTTGCTGAGCTCTGTGCCCTCCTGACCCATAGGCTTTCTCCGAAGACTTTGCACCCGCACTCCTCATGTTGGCACATGGCTCCCATCATGCGGATTCTGCCGAGTCTCAATACAGCTTCATACAACGCTATTTGCTCCATACAGCTCCTCCAGGAACCTGTGCCGCCCAAGACAAGATGGTGCCTGGCCGGACTCCGGCCAAGTCGCGGGCTAACTTTTTGGCCTCCACGACCACCCTCGCTGGCCGGGATGCAGTTACTGACCTACTGACCTGAACTGAGGTATCCACACTTTGTGGGGAACCCACTCAGCCTCCGTTCGCTACCATCTGAGATGACTCCTTTTCAAACTCGCCCTCAGCTTCAGGCGGGTCGACCAGCTCAGAGGCTGTGGCCCTCCTCTCTGCCTTTTGGGGGGACTTTGAATCCTGGGCATCCAAAATGAAATCCTTGCTTCATAAGGAAGTGGACACTTTGAAACAGCAAGTCTCAGCCTCAAGCTCTGCCATCTCGGCCTTGACTATCACCCAGGAAGACCATGCCGCCCCGAATGGCCGCCTAAAAATGGCATCCACTACACATCTCACCCACCTTCACCAATAACAGCTCCTCATAGAGGATGGTGAAAATAGGAGTCACAGGAACAACATACGGATACAGGGTGTCCCAGAGGCGACTACGGGACTGGATTTGAAATCTACTGTCACCACTATCCTTCACCAGGTCCTGGGCAGAGACACTACACCGCCCATAGAGCTGGACAGAGTGCACAGAGTGGGGGGGGTCTGGCGGTGTTAATTCTGACTGCCCAAGAGATATTCTTTGCAGAGTACATTACTACAATTTTTGAAAGAGGAAACTGCATAAAGCCTGGCGTTTGGATCCAGTGGACTTTGTCTGTTCTTCAATACACCTCTTCCCGAACCACTCTAGTGTCAGGGAGCGAGGAGCCAGACACACAAGGAGGTGCAATTAAAGGTAGGTTTATTTACACAGAAACAAGGCAAGAGTCTATGCAATCTGACAGCAACAGCGGATGACTTGGTAGGACAGAAGTTCTCCTGCCGAGGTCATCTTCCAGGATAATCAAGTTGAGAACCAGTGGGATCGTAGCCAAAGCCGGGGTCAGAAGCCAGGAAGAATGGTCGCCAGAGCTGGGGTCAGAAGCCAGGAAGAATGGTCGCCAGAGCCAGGGTCAGAAGCCAGGAGGAGTCTTTGCCAAAGCCGAGTCGGTATCCAGGAGAGCAATGAGTTAACTGAACAGGAGCTTGCTGCTGTGCAACAGACAGGACACAAATGCAATGGACAGCTACAAACAGCAGACTTAAATGTTATAAGCCACCACCTCCTGGGAGGAGCCGCAGAGGGCTGAAAGCATAAAGGATCCCACAATGCTTTGCAGACCTAAGATGGATGCCAGCACATGGAGCAGCACAAGCCCTGAGGAAAGGCAGGACCTTGATATCCAGGCACACTTTGTACATACGTTGGGTGGTCCAACCCTTGCTGTATCTCTTCCGTCGGGCAGGAGACACCTGTACCTGGGGCCACCCATTCAGCATTAAGGTCATCCACAGAGACCTTAAATTTGTGCTATCAGATCAATTGCCTGACTTTTTCCTGTTCCTTGGTTAAGATCCTGTTGACATTCCCAACTGGCTGCACCCTCCAGATGATCATCATCGTCTCTCTTGATCAACTCCTCATCCACAATGCCGCAAGCGCCCGAGATCTCGATCTCATTCCACTGACGCTGCACCTTGTCAGCCTGTGTCACCCGAGGACTAACCTGCATCTCCACAGTGAGCTATGCAACTTACCTCTATGTACAGTGAAGCTCCTCATCTAAGCAATGTGCCTACATCTGACTGAGTACCCCATATGCCCTCTGCTATATGATTTATTTGGCTGGGGCATCAGGGGGGCTTTCTGATGTTGTTAAGGGCCCTATTCAGCCCCTGACCATTGTGGCATCCTCCGAAACTCCGAAAGAGTGGACGGATGGTATAACAGGTTGGGACCTGACCAGGTACCTTCATTGATATTGTACTCAACTTTCTGTTAATATAACACTCCGATGCTCTGCCATCTACAGAAGTCTAATTCCCTAGTCTTCCAGATAGGTAGCCTCCCTGGGGATTTTCCCCTGCTATACCTCCTATTGTTCCAATTTGCCTAACCTTTACATGCAGAGTGCTACTCAATATAAAGTTCTGGCGCCCCTCTCAGCTGGAGCTCCAAATCTCCTTTTCGAATGTGCACCCTTTTTTTTCCTTTTAGGCTATTCATTTGTTCCCATATGCTATATTAGTCGAGTCTCCACCCGGGTTGACAGTATATTTGACATTAGTGGAGGGGATCTCCCTGTTCATCTACTGGGGTCTTTCTGTAAAATACCATTTACGTATCCTTATATATTGCCTACTCTACATAGTGCCCTACACAGGTTCACTAATGCTACATTTCATGGGGTTTGATATTGTGTCCCTTTTTTTTTGGAATATTGTTATTTTAATACAGTATTTCTCAGTTACGTTATTCATGTCCAGTATGTTGTCAGGAACACATCTCAGACCATGTCCTGTGCTGCAGGCACCTTAGATATATTGGTGACATCTCTAGTTAAGTGGCTACTTACCTCCCTTTACCCCCTCCTATTCTCTTCCCCACCCTCACTCCTTCTGTAGCTTGGTCTGTCCCTTATCTATATATATATATATATCCTTTCTTTCCTCTTTCTCTCTCCTCTCCATCCCTCTTTTCTCTCCCCTCTCTTAATTTCCAGTATTTCACACCCTGGTGTGCTGCCTGAAGTTGAAATCTTGTACCTATAATGTCAATGGTTTTAACATTGCCTCTAAACATGGACAAATATTGTACCAAATGCATAAACAGTGGGTTAAAGTGCTTCAGTTACAAAAGACACGCTTTAAAACTGACACAACCCATTCCTGCTCCAACAGGTACTTTAAATAGATGGTTCCACAGTGCCAGGCCTATCCAGAAAGCCAAAAGTGTGTCTTTCACTTTCTAGAAAACTCTCCCCATTGAGGTTTTAGACCACCTCTCTGATACACAGGGGAGATATAACCTTTATCTCCCTAATGTCGATCAAATTCCAACTGCTTTATGCTATTTGAAGGTGCTATCCGACTTCACTTAGGGGAAGCTTATCTTAGGAGGGGACTGGAGGGGACTTCAATCTCACCCTGGAGTCGCCTCTAGATTCCTCAATGGTGAGATCTTCCATCTCCTTCCCTAAGTTGCAGGCTCTTAAGCGTGCGGTTTTTGATATACATCCGATTGACATGTGGAGGGCTTTATACCCTAAAATCCGAAACTACACCCATTTCTCTCCAGTTCACCTCTCCTACAGGCGAATTTATTACTTTTTAGTACATCACAGCTGTTTGGTCTGGTCGCCTGAGTGCAACATGGACAATAGGGTGTGGTCTGACCACTCCCCAGGCTACTTGGCCTTTTCCTCCTTCTCCTGTAGGAGAGTGGACATGGCTCTTGAATGACTCGCTCTTAGTGAATGAGAACTGTGTGGCCCGCATGCAAGAGACTATCTCCAATTTCCTGGCAGACCATGCTGATACCACTTCTATTCCCTTTTAGTGGGAGGCCTTAAAATCAGTTTTGCACTGCACCTTCAATCAGTTGGGTGCACATTTGAAAAAACTCCTCCGGTGCAAAAACTTAGAACCCTAGAAACTGAGCATAAGAGATCTCATAACATCAGAAACCCACACGGAAATGGCACTGGCCCGATCCCAACTTTTTAGAACTATATGAGGCCTCTGCCGCACCCTTGCGGAGAAAATAGCCCTTCATCGCTATAAATTTAAAGACAAATGTTGACAATCGTTAGCCTGCTCTCTCCATCCCAAACGTGCCTCCACCTTCATCCCACACATCCAGGGACCAAACGGGACCAAACGCCCTCTGCGATTGCAGCAACCTTTTAGAATTACTACTAGTCCCTCTATAATATCCCACCTCCTCACTCGTTGCACCTCAATACCACTCTGGAGGTGAGAGGCATTCTTATATATCAGAAAATGCCCTTACTAGGTTAGATGCCCATACTATCGAAGAACTCAGGTTGGCTCTCTCGGAAGATGAAGTTGCTAAGGCTATCGCCAGCACCCTGTCTAAAAGCACACGTCCGCTTCATTCCAAAACTGAATAAAGATACTTCCTTATGTGCTCATTACAGGCCCATCTCTTTGATTGGAGAGGATCTAAAAAATATTGCCAAAGTGTTAGCTAACAGATTGCAGCTGCTCTTGCCCCATATCAGTCACTTGGACCAGGTGGGCTTTGTAACCGGACGAATAGCAAGGGACAACACTCTAAAAATGCTTTTCTTGACTGACTATGCCCACACTCACAATATCCCTCTATGTCTCTTGACTATCGATGCAGAAAAGGCATTCGATCATGTCGACTGGCAATTCCTCCATTTGTCTCTACAACAGATAGGGATAGGCCCTCATATTCTAACAAGGATATTATCTTTATACTCCTCTCCGTCTGCCAGAATCAAAATGAATGGTTCCCTGTCTCCAGCATTTTCAATCTGGAATGGAACCCAAAAAGGATGCCCCATCTCCCTTTCTTTATGTACTGACTTGAATAGCAGCCTCTTGAATGCTTCCTGTTGCAGTTCCCCCTTATTACATACTTATACTCCAGTGCAGAGTGAACGCTTATATGTAAGGGATCTGTCAAACCACATTTGTCTAGGCCTGTCTTCATGCACTCGAAACTACATTGCAGATTAGGTCTCCCAAATTTTACAAAATATTATCATTATTTATATTGACAAAATATGACTCTTCAGGGTGAAGCTACACTGATGTCATCAAGCGCTAGAAGTGTCCCCAGACGGGGGGTTCAGTTGATATGTGTATACAGCACTGTTTTATCTCCTGCTCATCTGAGTTCAATTTTATTTTTTTAAATAAAATTCCTGGCAGATTTACACTATTTGGAGCATGGGTGTCAGGGCAGGGCTGTGGAACGGACAGGTAGGCCTAGTGGCAGGGTAACGCACTGGCTGACGACAACCACCACCAACAGACCGAAGTCCCTCAGGGCGCGGAGTCTAAGTTCCAGGCTGCCCTTCACCAGGGCCCCTGATGGTGGGGATGGACTTGACGCAGCCAGGTACCAGGTCGCGGCCCCCGAGACACCCCGGCTGCGGTAATGGCCGCCGCCAATGTCGTGTAGCTGGTGAGAATGACAATAGCGTAGTCAGGCAAGCTGGGTCGACAACAACGGGACAAAACGGTACAGAACAGTAGACTGAGAATCACAGGTCACGGGCCGGGTTCAGCAACGGAAGGTCAGATCGAAGGAAAACACAGAGAATGGTCTTAATCACAAGCCGAGTCAGAATACCAGAAGAGTCACGAGCGTATACACAGAGCTGTAGGAAGACAAAGACACAAGACACAAGTGCAAAAAGCATGTGCGGGCCACAAGCTTATATGTCATCAGCCACACCCCTCTGGGGGATGGACCTCAGAGACCTGAAGGCATAAAAGGATTCCCACCATGCACAGCAGAATCCAAGATGGACGCCAGCACATGGAGTAACAAAACCTCAGGGAAAAGGTAGGACCTTGACAGTACCTCCTCCTCAAGGGCCCCTCCCCCTCCGCGGCTCAACAAAAGGTTTCTGAGGAAAGCGGGTATGAAAAGCCAGAGGAGGGCAGGAGCATGGACATCCGCAGAGGGAAGCCAGGAACGCTCCTCTGGACCATAACCGCGCCAATGAACCAGGAACTGTAACCAGCCGTGCACCAATCGAGAGTCCAGGATCCGGCTCATCTCATACTCCTCATGACCGTCAACCCGAATGGGACGGGGCCGAGGCAGAGAGGTAGTGAAGCGATTGCAGATCAGAGGTTTCAACAGTGATACATGAAAGATATTGGAGATCCGCATCCCAGGTGGAAGGGCAAGGGCATAGGCCACCGGATTCACCTTGCGGAGAATGCGAAAAGGACCGACAAAACGGGGAGCTAGTTTGGGTGTGGGTACCCGAAGATTGAGGTTACGAGTAGACAACCACACCCGATCGCCGACCTGGTATGAAGGAGCGGGCAACCGTCTGCGATCAGCCTGGAACTTCTGACGCTGAGCCGAGTCCCTCAAAGCCCTCTGGATCTGCCCCCATGAAGAACGCAGGGCAGCAAGATGGTTCTCCACAGCCGGAATGTCCTGTGGTGAGAACCTCTCAGGTAATACCGCGGGTTGGTACCCATAGTTGGCCATGAAGGGAGACATCCCGGAGGAGGAGTTGACCGCTGAGTTCCTGGCAAACTCTGCCCAAGGCAGGAGATCGGCCCAATCGTCCTGATGGTCCGAGATATAACACCGAAGGAATTGTTCTAAGGCCTGATTGGAACGCTCCGCAGCCCCATTGGACTGCAGGTGGTAGGCTGAGGAAAAGGAGAGACTAATACCCAACTGGGAGCAGAAGGCGCGCCAGAATCTGGACACGAACTGACTCCCGCGGTCCGAGACAATCACCTTGGGCAACCCATGCAGGCCAAAAATCTCCCTGAAAAAGACCGTGGCCAGTTCTTGCGCTGTTGGTAATTTCCTGAGTGGAATGGCACATTTTGGAAAAACGATCGACGACCATGAGGATGACCGTATGACCCCGAGACACAGGGAGGTCTACAATAAAGTCCATGCCTAGGTGTGACCAAGGACGCTCCCCATTGGGAATGGGTTGCGGAAGACCCATTGGAAGATGCCGTGGAGATTTATTCTGGGCACAGATCGAACATGCCGCTACATAAGAGGCGATGTCGGCACGGAGAGTTGGCCACCAGAACAACCGAGAGACGACCCAAGACAACTGGTTCCTCCCCGGATGCCCGGCAGTTTTGGAGTTATGGTAGGTACGCAGCAGACGGGTGCGCAACCCCTTGGGTACAAAACATCTACCCTCCGGTCTCTCGGGAGGAGCGTCAGTTTGAGCCGCCAAAATCTGCTCCCCAAGGGGAGAAGTCAGACTGGTGCGAATGGCAGCCAGGATCTGATCCGGAGGTATGACTGAGGTTGGCTCAGAGTCCTCCCTGGACAACTCAGAGTATTGCCGCGATAATGCATCAGCCCTGACATTCTTGGAACCCGGCAAATAGGAGACTACATAGTTGAACCGCGACAAGAACAAGGCCCATCTGGCCTGACGGGGTGTCAATCTTTTGGCCTCCGAAAGATAAGTCAGGTTCTTATGATCGGTAAGAATGAGGACTGGAACCGCGGAGCCCTCGAGTAGGTGCCTCCATTCCTTGAGAGCCAGAATGATTGCCAACAACTCCCTATCTCCAATCTGGTAGTTGCACTCTGCAGAGGAAAGCTTCCTGGAGTAGAACCCACAGGGAAGTAGGGGTCCATCGGGCGACCGACGTTGAGACAGGAGAGCGCCTACTCCCGTCTCGGATGCATCATCCTCAAGGACGAAGGGCAATCCAGGATTGGGATAAGACAGTATCGGAGCCGAAGCGAAGGCAGATTTCAGAGCCTCGAAAGCTACGATGGCCTCGGATGGCCACTCGTGAGGATTACTGCCCTTTTTGGTTAGGTCTGAGAGAGGCTTTGCCAGCGTGGAGAAGTTCCTGATGATCTTCCGATAGTAGTTGGCAAAACCCAAAAAGCGCTGAATGGGCCGAAGACCATTGGGACGAGGCCACTGCAGAACCGCCGAAACCTTCTGAGGGTCCATGGAGAATCCCTCCGCAGAAATGATGTAGCCTAAAAAGGCAACTTGGGATCGATGGAATTCGCACTTCTCAAGTTTACAAAAAAGTTCGTTCTCACGTAATCGTTGCAGCACCTGCTTGACATCCTGGATATGGGACTCCATGGAGGCAGAGTAAACCAGGATGTCATCCAGGTAAACCACAACGCACTGCTGCAACAAGTCACGCAGGACATCATTTATGAATTCCTGAAAAACTGCGGGCGTGTTACACAACCCGAAGGGCATCACCAGGTATTCGTAGTGACCGGTTCTGGTGTTAAACGCGGTCTTCCACTCATCCCCCTGTTTGATCCGTATGAGGTTGTACGCCGCCCTAAGGTCAAGTTTGGTAAAGACTGTTGCCCCCTTAAGGCGGTCGAACAACTCCGTAATCAAGGGAATCGGGTAGGCATTCTTAGTGGTGATTCGATTAAGACCCCTATAATCGATGCAAGGCCTCAATTCACCACCCTTCTTCTTAACAAACAAAAAGCCCGCTCCTGCTGGGGAAGTAGACTTACGAATGTGCCCCCGGGAAAGTGCATCCACAACGTACTCCTCCATGGCCTTATTCTCCGCAACCGAGAGAGGATACACCCTGCCACGCGGAGGAGTGGCACCGGGTTGCAAGGATATGGCGCAGTCGTAAGGGCGATGAGCAGGTAACGCACCAGCGCGTACCTTATCAAACACGTCCTGGTACTCCCCATAATCAGTGGGCAACGCAGAGTCCGAGGAGGCACACAACACCTTAACCGGCCCACGGATGCACCCGGCCCCACACTGTGGAGACCACGAGAGAATCTCGGCTGTTTGCCAATTGAAGGTTGGATTGTGCATCTGGAGCCAGGGATACCCCAAAACCACCGAATAGTGCGGAGAAGAAATCACCTGGAAACAGGCCAACTCCCTGTGAACAGCCCCAATAGCTACTTCAACTGGCATAGTCTCGTGGGTAACCTGCGGTGGTTGCAGGGGCCTGCCATCTATCGCCTCGAGAACCAATGGGGTAACTCGAGCCTGCAGGGGAATGGAGTGCTGGTCAGCAAACGAGCTGTCCATAAACAACCCGCCGGCCCCAGAATCTACCAACGCCTGGGCCGTCACCGAGCCCTCCGCCCAAGAGAGGACAACGGTGATCAGTGGCTTATCTCTGCGGAACGCCGGGGACGAGGAGACTCCACCCAAGATCTGTCCCCGACAGGATCTCAGGTGCGAGCGTTTCCCGGACGGACCGGACAGGACTGCCGAAAGTGCCCACCAAGACCACAGTACAGGCAGCGACCCTCCCGACGCCGAGCGGCCCGCTCTCCCTCGGAAAGGCGAGCAAACCCCAGCTGCATGGGCTCACCATCAGACAATCTATCCCCAGGAGGCGTGGGAGGAGAGGGAGGAACGGGTGGGACAGAAAACGCAGGTGCCAGTCGATTGGAAGGCCTCCGCAGGCGTTCCTTGAGTGAAGGCCTCTCCCTGAGCCTGGTATCAATCAGGATCAGGAAGGAAATTAGTGCCTCCAGCTCCACAGGCAATTCCTTGGTTGCAATCTCATCCATCAATGCATCAGAAAGACCCTGAGAAAACGCAGCCACCAGAGCCTCATTGTTCCAACCCACCTCTGCTGCCAGGGTACGAAACTCTATGGCGTACTCGGCAACGGTCCGTGAACCCTGATGCATAGACATGAGCAGCTTGGCAGCAGAGGCGGAGCGAGCCGGTACGTCGAATACCCTACGGAAGGCATCGACAAAACCGGAAAACTCGTGAATCACTGGGTCATTCCTCTCCCATAAGGGATTCGCCCAGGCCAAGGCCTTGTCTGAGAGTAGCGATATTAGGAACCCCACCTTTGACCTCGCAGTCGGAAAAGCGTGGGGTATTAATTCAAAGTAAATCCCCACCTGGTTGAGGTACCCACGACACTGACTCGGCTCACCCCCAAAGCGCTGTGGAAGAGGGGCTGAACCAGTCATACCTCTGGGCGCCGCGTGTGCCGCAGCAGCCGCGGCGGTAGGCGCAACCAGCGGAACAGCAGCGGGAGCTGTAGGAAGACCAAGACACAAGACACAAGTGCAAAGAGCATGTGCGGGCCACAGGCTTATATGTCATCAGCCACACCCCTCTGGGGGATGGACCTCAGAGACCTGAAGGCATAAAAGGATTCCCACCATGCACAGCAGAATCCAAGATGGACGCCAGCACATGGAGTAACAAAACCTCAGGGAAAAGGTAGGACCTTGACAATGGGTCTCCTCTTTTTTTCTCTCAGCGTAGTTGCGTTGGAGACTTGGAGCAAGACCAGATTGCTAGCAGTGCCCAATGTGAGGAATTTGGGAGCACTATTTGGGTCACATTTTTATACAGTGGAGTGCCTTAAAGTGAACCTGTGTCCAGCCTCCAACCAGTGGGTGGTTCCTGACCAGTGCCATTGTGGTGAATCTGCATAATGACATACACCATACATGACCTTTCTATAATCTGAAGGTCATGCAGTTCTTGTAAACCTTACATGAAATATTTGTTGTGGAGGATGACTCACTGGAGTGGGATACACTTTACAGCCTTTAAGTGGACTTTGTAACTTTTGGCGACATTTTGCATACTGGAATCTTTGTGATTTGTAATGTGGACTTTCTTTACACTGTTATCTAGCACAGTGGTGTTTTCTATATTTTATTAAGCACAGTACAGTATTATTTACTGATTAGTATGCTATGTTAAATATCGCCTATCATGTTTTCAGCTAATCTTCACAATATTTGTTTTACCATTAGGGCAGTGTCTCACTTTGCATTTTGATTTATTATTCACAACGAGACTAGACAAGGCTGTCCTCTATCCCCTATGATATTTGTTCTAACTCCTGCACCAATTGTTCAACATGTCTGTAATAACCCAGACATTTCTGGTTTACTTTCATGAGGTCATCACCACAAGATTGCAGCAAATGGCAATGACCTGCTTTTTTACAGATCCAACCCTCCAATTCTATTGTCCTATTTACAAGAACTACGGACATATGGCTCCTCGTCAAACTTCAAAGTTAATCTGTGAAAATCAGAGGCTTTAAACATAACCCTAGACGAAACTACTTTGAAGACCCTCCGCCCTATTTTTCAATTCTGGTGTGCAACCCAGTCTATCAAATACCTGGATACACACATACCAGCATATCCCAGTTTGATATTTTAAACTAAATTTTCACCTACTTTCAAATTCTTTGAGGAAGAATCTTGGTGTATTGAGTAAGCTTGCATTTATTTGGTTCAGGAGGTACTGTATAATGTTTTAAAAATGAACGTGATACCCCAGCTGCTATACTGCTAGGATCTGTGCCATTACTTGGGTCACCTGCTGGTGGCACTGTGGTTCCCAGAGTCAAAAGGCACAGTTCTGGTGGTCACCAGTGGGTTGGACTTTCCAAGTAATTAGGTTGCATCTGATGTGGGCTGCTGGGAGCTACAGTCAGGTCCATAAATATTGGGACATCGACACAATTCTAACATTTTTGGCTCTATACACCACCACAATGGATTTGAAATGAAACTAACAAGATGTGCTTTAACTGCAGACTGTCAGCTTTAATTTGAGGGTATTTACATCCAAATCAGGTGAACGGTGTAGGAATTACAACAGTTTGCATATGTGCCTCCCACTTGTTAGGGGACCAAAAGTAATGGGACAGAATACTAATCATAAATCAAACTTTCACTTTTTAATACTTGGTTGCAAATCCTTTGCAGTCAATTACAGCCTGAAGTCTGAAACGCATAGACATCACCAGACGCTGGGTTTCATCCCTGGTGATGCTGTGCCAGACCTCTACTGCAACTGTCTTCAGTTCCTGCTTGTTCCTGGGGCATTTTCCCTTCAGTTTTGTCTTCAGCAAGTGAAATGCATGCTCAATCGGATTCAGGTCAGGTGATTGACTTGGCCATTGCATAACATTCCACTTCTTTCCCTTAAACTCTTTGGCTGCTTTTGCAGTATGCTTTGGGTCATTGTCCATCTGCAATTGACTACTGACTGTATATAAGCCATAACTGAGGTTCAGGGCTTCAGTATTATGTCAGGGATGCAGGCATCCAGCAAGGATAATTAGATCAGTTGGCTGCATGTTAAGGAATAAGGAACCAAACTGAATAAGATTAAAATACGTTTATTGAGACAACAACACACTACCAACACCATCACCTGTATACCATAAACAGTGCAAGTGACAAAATAAATGTGATTATGCAAACCCCAAATAACAACCTAAATAACTATATACAAAATGGAGGGAACACAGGAAAAAATCAGGACAGGGACAGGAGACAAAGGGAGCATACAGCCAGTTACTAGAAGCAGGAAGCAGCATACAGAGAACAGGTCACTGGAGCAGGTGTTAGGGTCAGGTACAAGGATCAGGAACAAGACTCAGGCAGGTGTGGCTTGCAGGAAAAATACTGAAGCCCTGAACCTCAGTTATGGGCGGGCTTATATAGCTCCCAGCAGCCCACATCAGGTGCAGACTAATTACTTGGACACCCCAGCTGCTGGGAGACAGCCCCAGGTGACCACCGGAACTATGCCCTTTGACTCTCAGACTGACTCAGACTTTTCAAGCAAATGGAAGAAGGACCTATAACTCACATTCACAGAGGATCAAAAGAAGAGGATTCTGTTTTTTGCCCATAAGGCCACTATCTGCAACAAATATCAGGGGATCTCCTACAAGACTGTCACCAGATAGTATAGGACACCATGGGGTTTATTTACTAAAGCTGGAGAGTCCAAAATCAGACTCCCTTCTGCATAGAAACCAATCGGCTTCTAACCTCAGCTTGTTCAATGAAGCTTTGGCAATGAAACCTGGAAGCTGATTGGTTTCTATGCAGAAGTGAGTCTGATTTTGCACTCTCCAGCTTTAGTAAATAAACCCCCATTAGTCATCGCTAAACATTTTCCATGGTGCCACTTGTTGGCAGTGAGGAACACATACGGGTTCCCTTTTAAATATTTTTTTTGGACTGTTCGGCACTAAAATCCTTCTGGCAAGCAATTATAGAGATAATTCAGCAACTTACAGGCTTTTCCCATCTGATAAACCCAAGGCTGTACTTCTTACAGCCATGTCTTTAAAAAGATATCACCGCAGCCCTCATGGACAAAAAAGTGCATTATTGGGAAGAATATAAATGTCAGATAAATATAAACAACCGCTTTAGGAGTCTATCTTCCCTCCATGGATGCTCTGACACCTTTATTTTATTGTTTCCAAACCATTATTATTATTATTATACAGCATTTATATAGCGCCAACAGTTTGCTCAGCGCTTTGCAATACAGACACAATACAGACACAATACAGTTCAATACAAGAGGGTTAGGAGGGCCCTGCTCCTTGGAGCTTACCATGGGTTCAGGTATCAATAGAAACAAATTTGTGTGTATCTACTGTACCTCCTTGGGCTGGAGCCCCCCTTCCTCTATTCTTTCTATCCCATAGTCCTACTTCCCAGATTTAAGACTCAGGGATTTCTTCCAAGCTAATTTTTTTAAAATATGAGTTCGGATTTACCCCCCTTCCTGACTAGGCCATTTTTTGCATTATGGAGCTGCTTTACTTTAACTGAAAACTGCGCGGTCATGCAATGCTGCACCCAAATGAAATTTTACGTCCTTTTTTCCCACAAATTGAGCTTTCTTTTGGTGATATTTGATTGCTTTTGCATTTTTTTATTTTTTTGCGTGATAAAAAGACATGTCCAGTAAAAAATGTAAAAAAATCGAATTTCATCATAAATTTAGGCCAAACTGTATTCTGCTACAAGTCTTTGCTGAAAAAAATCCCAATACGTGTAAACTAATTGGTTTAAGTGAAAGTTCTACCGTTTAAAAATGGTGGTATAGAAAATGGAATTTTATTTTTTTTTCTACTAATGGCAGCGATCAGCGACTTATAGTGGGACTGCGGTGGGCATTCTGATACTGGGGGGAACTGACTTGGTGTCACTGACATCAATACAGTGATCAGTGCTAAAAAAAAATGATACTGTACTAATGGCACTGGGCAGGAAGGGGTTAACTGTGTGCAGGGAGTGTTTTACTGGTGGGAGGTGTGTTGGTGCTTCAATGTAAGCACACTGCTCTGGATGACTGTGCTGGATACAGCTTTACTATTGGTCATGGAAATTTATATCCATACGGACTGTACTGTGTGTTCGCATGGACTATACATCACTGTTCGTCTGTTTTATGCTGATTTGATCATTGTTTTTTTATATATATGATTTTATAGTGAATATGTGTGATAAGTGAATTTCCTATTATATGTCAGTATTTGTCACTTTTTGCATATGGAGGCTTTGTCTGTAAAGGAATCTGATCTCGGCTCTGTGCTGTGTGGGAAGGAGGAGATCTGAGTACCCAGACTATGTGCAGCGTACTATGCTACCTAACTATGGCCATACTATGCTACCTAACCACATTCATGAAAAGCATGATGGGAGTTAGGTTTGTAGGCAGCTGCAAACAAGCTCAGTTCCTCACCATTTTTCTGAATTAAGTGTCAAATTCTATCTCAAACTGAACTCAAATCTCATCCCTAGTCTGTAATAAGTTTTGCCTTTTCTTACAATATGTGGACCGATTGTGCAGTAAAAATACTCTTGTTTTTCTGCTAATGACTTTTATCTCTCATTTTCAAAACATTGTACAGTGATACCTCATTTAAAAATCAGGTTGAATGCACATGATCAGTTTATCAAATATTGAAGAGGAAAAAAATAAAAGAGCATACATAGAACTCACTAAAAAGTAGAGAAAAGAAAGTTTTTATGTCGATCGTGAGATTGCTATTTAATGTGCATCTCAACCCAAGAACAAAATATTTTAGATGCAGTGGCTACTATACAATACTTTATAATAAATGTAATCACTATATTACTTGGTGTTGTCCAGTACACTGGTTGTGTACAGAGAAGCTGCCCTCTATAATGTACTTGCAGAGTATGTTGCATATGTGCCATTAAACTGAGGAGAGCATGTCTTCTAGGTGCCTGGGTTTTGGGTTTGGTTACCGTCCAAGAGACTATTATGTGTTAAATTGGGTTTCCTATAGTATGCTCTCAATGATCATTTTAATCAGTCAGCTATAGGAAAAACAATGTTTACACGTGTAACCATTTTGTTAAGGTGATTAAAATATGGACGCTTTCAAACTTTCCACCCCTATCCGCAGATTATGCTTAAGGGCTCGTTCACACTTGACTTTATTTATAACTCTTGCCAAACGCCCCTATAGTGTTTGACAGGCGTTAGACAGGCATTTGTGAAGCTTTTTTAATGCTCCTCAAACGCTCCCAAAATGCCCTATGCGGGGTTTTGAGGCGGTTGAGCGTTAAAACCGCACCACAAACTCTTATAATGAAGTTAAATAGTATTAACACTTCGCAAACGCCTCGCAACCACACCGCAAATGCCTGCCAAGCGTTTGCGGAGCGGCACCATAGACTTGAATGGGAGGCTTTAACTCCTCCTGACTCGACCCGAGGCATCAGTTTTGCCTGACTCTAACGTTTCCGTGTGAACAGCACTGTGTGCTGCTATGTGCAGAATTTTCATAAGCGTTTGAGAAGCGTTAAAAACGCTTTCCAAATGCCTGTCTGACGCCTGCTGACAAAGCTAATGTGAACGTACCCTTAGTGATATAAAATGTTCCTCAGTGCTCTTTGAACATCCTTATTCCTAAAACTGTATAATAAAGGATTTATAAGAGGAGTGACCACAGCATACACCAGAGAAAACATGTGATTATAAAATGACTTAGAAGATGGACGGAGATAATTTAAGATGCCTGTCCCAAAGAAGATGCAGACCACCAAGAGATGAGAAGAACAAGTGGAGAAGGTTTTTTTCTTTCCACTGGCGCTGGGGATCTTGATTACTGCCCGAATAACAAAGATGTATGAGATTAGAGTTAAAACAAAAGAGCCAACAAGCACACCGCCACCAAAAAAATAGACCACCAATTGGTTAATGTAAGTTTTCTTGCAGGACATCTTCAGAAGTGATGGAAGCTCACAGAAATAATGTCTAATAAGGCGGTCATGACAATAGGGTAATGTCGCTGTAAGAACAGTGTTCACTACTGATGTTATAAATCCAATAGTCCAGCAAATGATTATCATGTAGAAGCAAACTGATCTGTTCATGATTGCAGTATACAACAAAGGTTGGCATATGGCTACATATCTGTCATATGCCATGATACCAAGCAGAATGCATTCCGAGCCTACCAAAATATAGAATGTAAACATCTGGGCGAAGCAACCTACAAATGAGATTCTTTTATCTTCATTTAGTAGATTAGCTAAAGTATTTGGAGTGATCGCTGTAGTGTACAATAATTCAATTATAGCGAGGTTCACTAAAAAGAAGTACATGGGTGTGTGAAGATGAGAATCAAAGCTGACGACAGTTATAACCATTGCATTTGCAGCTATGGTCATAATGTAAGTAAGAGTGATTGCCATGAAAACCCATGCCTGGTATGCTGGTAAAGTCACTAAGCCTAGGAATAGAAATCCATCGACAAATGTGATATTATTTTTCATCGCATTCTCTTTATACCTTTTTGTTTCATAAAGAAAACAAGAAATACACTTTAGCATGTGTAATCTTTGTATGTGCAAAGAAAATTATAAGGTATTTAAAGTGGCCCTGTCGGCAGAATTACATTGGTCATGAAGTTGTGCCTGTAAAAGAAAATAGAAAATATAATCTTTCTAATTGCCGGTTCCTCTAAATGCCACTGCATTAATGAGAAAGAGTCTTTACAGAAACTGACACTCCCAAGAATATTGATCTCCTGTGTCCCATGAAAGACATGAAAGATCAACACTCCCAAAAGGTGGTGAATGCCAAAGACCCGTGTCTTTTTTCAACCTTATCAGCTATGGTATGTAACTGCAGCACTGGAACAGAAAAGAGATAGGAGACAGAGGCACCACGACAGGTGAGTATACTACCTCTTCTTTTATAAGGACTGCAACTTTTATTTCTTTATTTTTTCTTCCTCATTTTTTTTTTGGTAATTCTAACGTATGATCTATTTTGTAGGGTTCCTTCCTTCTGCTCCCTAGCATTTAATTCCATAACAAGCCATTGGGTAATTTAGAATTTAGACATCCCTACTAAACTGGAATATCAGCAATTTCGCTTAGTGTGGAATAAGAAAAGTTTATAATCTCCGTCAAATTATCCCTGTTCTTGTTGGGGAAGCTTGCCCTAAGGCAAGCAATAGACCGTGAAAATTTCTTTCCTGCATCCATGGGTCAGTCGTCCCCGCTCGGAGAAGAAAATCGGGTTGATTTACAAAAGCTAAATAGACTGTGCACTGCAGTGCACTGCAGTGCACTGCAAGTGCAGTTGCTCTAGATCTGAGGGGAACATGAAAGGAAAATAAAAAAAAAAACAGCATTTTTGCTTGCACATAATTGGATAAAAGAAATCAGGAGAGCTTCGCCTCATTTCAGAGCTTCCCCTCAGATCTAAAGCAACTACACTTGCAGTGCACAGCCTATTTACCTTTCGTACACGTGTCAAACACAAGGCCCGTGGGCTGAATCTGGCCTGCCAGGCCATTTCATATGGCCCTCGCACTTCTTCAGCAGCTGTGGTACCCCCCTTGTCTCAACAGTAAACAGCAAAGAGGAGGACAGTGCTCCTCCTACAGATCTTGCACCTCTGTGTGCAGCCTCGGTACCCCCTTGTCTCTGCTTCCCCTGGTCCCAGCATTCAGCAGACTCCAGCAGCTGACTCCAGCCATCCCCTGGTCCTCCTCTAGACCCTACACCTTCTTCATCCCAGTTCTGCCCCAGCTTCTTTCCAGCAGCAGCATAAGGCAAGGGGGTGCACTGTGATGTAAGTGAGGTTGGGAAGCCTCTTGTCTTCTGATTGTGGGGTGGCTCTTGACATTTGATGTAAGGGGGGGATGTGGGGTTCTCTGAACATTTAGTCTTACAGATACATCCGGCCCTTTGAGGTCAACCATAATACTGATGTGGCTCGCAATGAAATTGAGTTTGACACCCCTGCTTTAGTAAGTCAACCCGAATGATTATTGCTAGCCATTATAACAGCCACTAGCAATAATTGCTTGTAAAATCTGGCAGGCTGGTTGTCAATCAATCAACTTGGGTACATTCAGCCTTCCCATACATGGTTCGAATCTCAGTCGGTTCTAGCGGAAGCTGCCGAGATTCGAACTGCCAATGACCAGCTTTACTTTTTGCACTGGAGGTCTTTGTATCCCAGAATGAAATTAAGGGGATAACTCCTCAATAGTATACAGACAGCAGGTAAAAATAAAGAATTGTTATTGCAATCATTGTTCCCCCTGGATTTTGATTTGTGAGATTTGGTCTCCACATCACCCACACAGACAAGCAAAAAATCTGATAAGGGTAATAAGTATTATCTACTCGTTTCAAAGCCAGGAAAAAACATTTTGGCTAAAGTTAAATGTAAAAAGACATGGTAATTCAATGTGTTCTTTTGGCAAAAACACTCACCAAGTTGTTTGTGCTTAAAGCACATTAAACCAAAAAGCAAACTTTTTATTATATTGCAGCTTACCAATTCGTAGATGTGATGGCTGCATTTCTTTTTCTTTTTCTTTCTTTTAATCTGGTGATTTGGCCAGTAAGTCTGTAATTTTTCAAAAGAAGAAGCTCTCTTGCAGATGTATCAGTTTCATGGATGAGACAAATGATTTACTACTTACAGGGGTGCTCACAATGATCAATTAATTTTTTATGTAAAACATGTATCCCAAAAGGAAAAAAAAACTATTTCCTGTAACTGCTTATAAAGTATTAGCTGGAGTTTGGATTCAATTTGTTTGTGTATCTATGTCTGCTAATACTTCTCTCCTCCCAGACTACCAATGTTGCTGTCCAAAGGTATTCCCTGTGCTCTTTCATACAGAGTGGAGGACACTGTAATACAGGAGGTGTGTTACTGGCCATATCACCAGGTGAAAACAGAGGAAAAGGCTAAAAAGAAAATGTAAGACTGGTAAGCTACAATACTGTATCTTTCATTTTTGTGTTTTAATACTGCTTTAAGTATCCGTGCATCAACTTATCAACTTACAGCTGTATCCATCTTTTTGGAGATGTTTACTCATTAATATTGCAATGCATTCCATGCACCCTTTTCATCCAGGTCTCTCCCCTCTACTTATAAGACACAAATGTGCCTCTGGAGGATATCCTGAAAGCGTGTTTTCACATTATGGCTACACCGTTTAAAAGATCACCCATTTATCCTTTTTGAGACCTGATCTCTGATATTTTCATTTGCAATAATTATAGCAATCTCCTGTTATTGTGAGTACCCATCCCACATATCTGCGTCAATGTGGTTTGCTTACTTCACAAGTTTCATTAGGATGCTGACACATGTATACAGGGTTACCTTACTTATTGTACCCTTTATTCCACTTGCAGAAAATGTTCAGAAATTGTTACATTATAAACTACCAAGAGCGTGTAGGGTGGAGTTTTCATAGACCTAGGAACATTCTTTTTTCCAAACTAACACAGAAAAAAACCTTACCTTGCACTCATGCATAGTAGATAGTTATTTTTTTTCTTTTTAACCCCTTTGGGATATCTCATGTTAAGAAAAGTATACTGCCATGAGGCACTTTTCATTTACAAATATTGTATACCTTATGTGTTTGTACAGCTGAACCTTCCATTTTTGAAATGACAGGGACACATTAGTTGATATATCATTTGTGATGTGTAACAGTTAATAATACTGTTAATATGGAATCTTCTCTCTAACTTTGGTGGATCAAATAGGTGTCAGGATATTTGACATAAATAATAGGTGCATGGTAATCTACAGTATAATATCATCAAAAAAAGCATTTTTTTTATTTTTATATAAACGAAAAAAAATACAATATTTTGTACTTTCTGGTATAAAACTTATCCAACAAAAAAATTTAAAGAAATCACATTTATTCATAAATATTGGCCAAAATGTATTCTGCTACATGTCTTTTATTAAAAAATCCTACTGAGTGTACATTGATTGGTTGCATGTAATTTATAGTGCCTACAAACTATGGTATGTATGTATGTATGTATGTGTGTGTGTGTATATATATATATATATATATATATATATATAATCTTTTTTTTTTTTTATACTACTAATGGGGGTGCTCAGTGACTTCGGGTATGCGCTGAGCAATCTGACACTGACTAACTGCCACTGACATCACTGACAGTGATCAGTGTTAATACTATGCACCAGCGGTCATTAAATGTCAGATCATGGTCTGAACATTGTCCGAGGGACGCTTCTGTCCAGACTGTCAGCCCACCAGTATAAAATGCCAGATCTCTGCCACTCAGCAGTCATTGGTTGCTGGGACTGGGGGCGTCCCAGCAACCAATGGCATCACGTGCACACTCAGATGGGCAAACACGATGTAAAGGGGCACGCTGATGGGAAAATATGATGGAAAGGGGTACGTTGAAGGGGACACCTGATGTAAAGGGGCACTCTGATGAGGAAAACTGATGTAAATGGGGCACTTTGAGGAAAAAATTTGATGTGATGAACACACCTGGTGTAAGGGGGCACTCTGATTGGGAAAACTCTATGTAAGGGGGCACACTGGTGGGATACACCAGATGTATGGGGGCCTTCTTCTGCAGACACCTGATGTAAGGGGGCACTCTGGCGGGCACACCTAATATAAAGGAGCAGTCTAATGGGAACACCTAATGTAAGGGGGCACTCTAATGGGAACACCCTATGTAAGGGGTCACTGTGATGGGGGAACCTTACATAATGGGGCTTTCTGATGGGGACAAATGATGTAGAGGGGAATATTGATGGGAGACACCAGATGTAAGGGGGCACTCTGACAGAAATACCTGATGTAAGGTGGCACTCTGATGGGAACGCCTTACTTAAGGGGGCACTCTGATGGGGACACCTGATATAAATTGTTATAAATTGTACATTTCTTATTTTGTGATTAGACATACAGTGACTATAATCTTTATGTGTCATAGCACAAACTTGAGATTTGGACCTCGGCTGGAAGAAAATTTCAGTTACCGGACCTCCTTGAATTTTAATTCAATACCCCTGCTACACACTGTCACTGTGTACTAATGGCACTGGCTGGGGTGTAACATCTGGGGTGATCAAGGGGTTACAGTGTGCCTAACTATGTGTAATGTGTGTACAATGTGCTGTTTTTACTAAACAATCTCTAAGTTGATAATAATAATAAAAATGATATCCAAACAACATTGTGTGTCACGGTTTTGTTTGGGCAGTTGTCTGTAAATATACAGTTTGGGGTAACAACCCAAATATAATTATTCCTAAGCATACAAAGCTATGCTATACAGATAATTTTGTAAGTAGAAATATAGCTATTTGACAGTTTACATGAGAGGAATCCAGCAAAGTAGTTACACACATATTATTCATATCATCTATATTTAAAAATGTTGGATGAGGAGAATATTCTCATTTTATGAAAACAGACATCTGATTTTAATGTGAACAAACTTCACAGCTGCAAAAGAATGTGTCACTTCATTACATATTGAAGTCCATTTTGTGAATCAAGCTAAACAATTTATAAATCGCTATACACACAAGAAATATATTTATTATAACAATAACATATGCATCTGAAAGGAAAGAAAGAATCAATGCTATATGCCTTACCTATTCAATATTCAGAATTGCACCATGCAATTGTAATTTCATTGCTCAATAGATGTCTACCATGGATTTTGGCTTCCAGTGTGGAAAATCAAGCATCTACAGACTTATCATATATATAATTTTTATGTCACTTGGGGAATATGATGCTAAGTCTAAAAGGCACATTATGCACCTACACTTTTTAATTACATAATCTTTTTCATTTTGTTAAAATGAAACTTTATTGGCTTTAAGTTATTTTTTTCATCTTTAACTTACAGCCATTCAGGGAATATGATGATGAGTCTGGAGGGAACAATCATTTAAACTTAGTTTTAAATAACATTAACTTTTTATTTAGTTAAGGGGAAACTTTTATGGCTGTGAGTCAGTTTTATGTTAATTTCTGTAAAGTTTTTCAACCTTAAAACTGAAGTTTTGTATCTGTTTATCTCTTATATAGTAAACAATCTAGGTTTAAATACATCTGTGTGTCTAAATTGTAGATTTAGCTTTGGAGCCCTATTAAAACAGTATGGTTATAACAGATGGTTGACCAGTCTCTGCAAGACATGCAAAATGAAAATAAAGCTTCAAATGCTGGCTAAAAAAAAAAATTGATAGCTTCTTATTTACCTGACTAAAAAGAAACACATTTTAATAAATTGTATTTTTTATTCTTGAATAATAAAAAAGAAAATATGTACCTTATGTATACCCTTTTAATATATTCCATATTATGCAGCAATCATCTCTTTAATAAAGTACAAAGCTCACAAAGAGTTTTGCCCACTGCAAATGAATCATCATAAGACTGGCTACCTTTGTGAACCTGTGACGGGAACAAAGGCTGCAGGGCCAATACAGGTAGATAGTGCAGTCTTCCTTCATAATGCTGCACGCTTCATTTAACCACATTCACTCCTGATGATTTACCCCCCTTAATGACCAGGCCTCTTTTTGCTACTCGGCGCTGCACTAATTCAACGGATAATTGCGCAATCATGCAAAGCTGCACCCAAAAGAAATTTACGTCCTTTTTTTCACACAAATAGACCTTTCTTTCAGTGGTATTTGATCACCTGTGTGCTTTTTATTTTTCACGCTATAAACAAAAAAAGACCGAAAATTTTAAAGAAAAACTATATTTTTTAATTTCAGCTATAAAAAATATATAGTAAGCTCAAAGTTCGTTATAAATTTAGGCCAAAATGTATTCTGCTACATGTTTTTGGTAAAAAAAATCCCAATAAATGTATATTGATTGCTTTGTGTGAAAGTTATAGCGTCTACAAACTATGGTATAGATACTGCAATTTATGACATTTTTTTGCTATACAGCGCTGCGCTCATTTAATGGACAATTGCGCGGTCATGCAATACGGTACATAAATTAAATGTATGTCCTTTTTTTCACACAAATAGAGCTTTCTTTTGGTGGGGATTGATCACCTGTGCACTTTTTATTTTTGGCGCTATAAACAAAAAAATTTTTGAAGAAAAAATTTTTTTTTCCAAAAAAAACAATATTTTCTCATTTCAGTCATAAAAACTATCCCCCAAAAAATAAAATTTCATCATAAATTTAGGCCAAAATGTATTCTTCTACATGTTTTTGGTTAAAAAAAATCCCAGTAAGTGTATATTTATTGCTTAGTGGGAAAGTTATAGCATCTACAAACTACAGTATAGATAATGGAATTTACACAGCTTTTACTTTCTGACTACCCATCATATTTCTTGAGGTGCTAAAATACTAGGATAGTACAAACACCCCCAAATGACCCCTTTTTGGAAAGTAGACACCCTAAGCTATCTGCTGAGAGGAATATTGAACCCATGTAAGATTTGTTTTTTTCCACAAGTTTCTGGAAAATGACAAAAACATTTTTTTTTTTTTTTACACAAAGTTGTCATTTAAAAGATTTATTTCTCATACAAGCCATGGGTATATATGGAATTACACCCCAAAATACATTCTGCCACTTCTACCGAGTATAGGGATACTTTTTGGGAGCCTAGCCACATACAGGAGCCTGAAATCCAATGACCACTTTGAAAGCCGGAAGGTGCGTAACTTCCTCATTTCACTTCCTCAATACCTATCACAGTTTCAAAGGCCCTGACATGCCAGGATAGCACCAACCCCCCCCCCCCCCCAGATGACCCCTTTCTGGAAAGTAGACACCCCAAGGAATTTAAAAAAAGGCATTTGAAAAGAGGCATGGTGAGTATTTTGCAGATCTCATTTTTTCTCACAAGGGTTTGAAATAAAAAAAAAGAATAGAAAAAATATGTTTGTTTTTTTTCTTCATTTTCCAAAAACTTGTGGCAACAAATGAGATTGAAAAATACTTACCATGCTTCTTATCAAATTTCTTGGGGTGTCTACTTTCCAAAAAGGGGTAATTTGGGGGGGTTAGGTGCTATCCTGGCATTTCAGGGTCTCCGAAACTGTGATAGGTAGTCTGGAAGTGTAATGAGGAAATAAAGTCCTTTTAAAAGCCTGAAGGTGCTTATTGGATTTTGGGGTTATGTACTTGGCTAGACTGCCAAAATGTCTCTCATATGTGGTACCCCCATACTCGGGAGAAGTAGCAGAATGTATTTTGGGGAGTAATTCCACATATACCCATGGCATGTGTGAGCAGCAAATCATTTAAGTGACAATTTTGTGTAAAAAAAAAAAAAAAAAAAAATTTTTGTAATTTTCCAAAAACTTGTGGTAAAAAAATAAATTCTTCTATTAATTCAACATGCCTCTCAGGAAATAGTTTGGGGTATCTACTTTCCAAAAAGGGGTCGTTTTGGGGGGTGGGGGCATTTTATGCCCAGCATTAGAAGTTTATGCCACACATCACTCACTCTTCTTACCACCAGAAGATCAAGCCTTTTCTGACACTTTTTGTTCACATGAAAAAAATCAGTATTTTTTGCTAGGAAATTAAACCCCCAAACATTATATATATTTTTTAAAACAGACACCCTAGTGAATAAAATGGTGGGTACTACAATTTGTTATGGCACATAGTACTTGCGCAGCGATTTTTCAAAAGCAATTTAAAAAAAAATACTTTTTTTACTTTTAATGTACAAAAACACAATATATTGGCCAGTTATTTGGTAAGGTATAAAAGATGATGGTATGCCGAGTAAATAGATACCAAACATGACATGCTTTAAAACTGTGCATGCCCCGTGCAATGGCGACAAACTGCATACATTTTTCATATCCACAGGCAATGCTTTAAAAGCCTTTAAAAGCTACCATTTTAGATTTACAGAGGAGGTCTAGTGTTAGAATTACGTCCCTTGATCAGACGTTCACGGCGATACCTCACATGTATGGTGCAACTGCTGTTTACATACCGGCACAGGGTCAACGCTTGTGCACACAGGTGTGCGTGCATGGGAGAAGTTTTTTTTTTTTTGTGTGTTTGTTTTTTTAAAGTTATTTTGATTTTTTAAATTATTTTTACACTGTACCTTTTATTTATTATTTTTTTATCACTTTTAATGCTATCACAAGGAATGCAAATATTCCCTATAACTTCAATGGGCATTGTCATATATTCTTTTTTGAGAAATCTGGGGTCTATCAGGCTCTAGATATCTTCTCTGCCCTTACATTATCTAATCAAACCAAAATTGGTGTGATCAGATGCTTTCCCAATTTACAAATGGCGCTGTTTATATCCTGCGAAACTGAAGTGATGAGATGCTCGTAGTTTCCGAATTCTTAGACTATAGAGATGATTGGCACCACTCTGGTCTCCAATCAGCTCTATGGTCAGCTGGCAGAAACAGCGGCTGCATTCTCAGGTTCCCCCAATGGCAAGGAACTGCCCGAGAAGGCCGTGGAAGGCAGTGGGGGAGGGGGGAATCATATCCCGCTGCTTGTAAAAGCAATCCTGCAGTTAATTAGCCAATGAAAGCTGATTGCCGACTGCAGCTGTAGGTATCATCCTGGTATAACCATTGAACGTCCAGTGGTGTACCAGTACGTCGCTGGTCCTTGTTGGGTGTATATACTATGTTCTTTTTTTTTGTATGCAGCCTGTGGACTGAATGAAAACAAAAAGAGAAGAAATCTCTGCCAGTAAAAGTGTGTAGTATGCCCACCATTAGAATATTCCTCCCTGCATCCACCCACTTCTAATGGTGGGCACACATTAGGTCACACTTTGCCACATGCGCCAATTCCAAGATTGTACAAATGTCTAAATAGTGGCACGCCTGAATAAAAATTGTCCACGTATAAGTGGTACCCCATATGGAAAAAGGATGACACCAAGTCCCAAACTATCTTGCCACTGCTCCCCATGTAGTCTGGGCATCTGGGGGGCTCCACGTGACTATCTTTTCCCTCGTAAATCCGAAACTTAGAAGTATAGCCTGTTGCCCTCTCACAGGTCTTCTACATCTTGACCCCATATCTGGCATGCTTGCTGGGGAGAAATTGTTTGAATGCAAGGTGGCCAGAAAAATTAATCAGAGACTCATCAACGCAGATGTGCAAGGGGCAGAATTTGTGGAGCCAATCAAATTCAGGGTCACCACGAGGATGACAGAGTGTATTGTCGTTGAAATGCATAAAACACATTATACTCTCATATCTATACCTGGCCATGACAGCAGAGAACACGGGCATATGATGAATCGGGTCTGCGGACCAATGCAACCGCAAATCATTTCTTTTAGTAATGCCCATGTTGAGGGTTAGGCACAAAAAAAATGTAAATTCGGAAACAGTAGTGAGTTTCCATGTGACTGGTCAGGCAAGGTTAGAATTTGGGTGGCAGCAATAAATTGTTGTGCATATAAATTGCTTTGATCCACAATCAACGCATACAGATATTCCATGAAAAACAGCTCCAAAAATCAAGGGGAGTAGTTAAATTTGCTGTTTCCACCTGAATTCTGGGTTGGGCAATGAATGGGGGAAGTACGGGTGCTGCAGAATTTGTGGGCTGTCAGTCGGGATTTGTAAGCACATCCGGAAGGATACTAGGAGCTCTATGGGCCTGTGTGCAAATTCTTGGTGGCTGCGGGACAATACTTGTGCTCGCCACCGCACCAGCTTGTACTGGACTTATGGGACTCGCCACATCACCAAGTCATACTGCAGTGCTGGTATTATTATTATTATTATACAGGATATATATAGCACCTACAGTTTCCTCAGTGCTTTACAGTATAACGGGAGACAATACAGCAACAACACAGTTCAATACAAGAGGGTTAGGAGGGCCATGATCTTGGGAGCTTACAATCTAAGAGGTATGTGAAAGACCAAGATGTACTAGACCACTGGTACTCGCCAGCGGTCACCAAAAGGTAGCGCGGCACTAGTACTGGCACTCTGCTGCATATGAGAGTCATCAAAATTTACCGGCAAGTGCTAACAGAGATCAGGCCTGATTCTGCGAACACTGCGGTTTTATGTGCAATGTATCAAGTGACAGTGACCTACTGACACTGCACTTGCTGGGGGAGAAGGGGGGGTAAGCATAGGGGCTAAACGCAGGTGTTGGCAGGTGCCGGGGCTGATCCAGCTAAGGCTGCGTTTTTGGGGGCGCTATACTAATGTGAACGCTGGCATAATACTGATCTGATCAAAGATATTGATCCGTTCAGACACTATACTAGCAACGGAGGTTTATTGTGCATGAGCATGCTCCTGGCAATCAAGGGGTTAAATGTGATGACTGGTGTACTGATGTGCAATCTGACGCTATCTGGGAGGGGCATGAAAACCACGGGAGCGCGAATCACGTATATATGTATATGTGATTTTGCGCACCAATGCCGTCCTGTAGCAGTATTTCTGCTGTAGGACGGTCAGGAAGCGGTAACAGAAGCAGTTTGTGTTACGTCCAGGGGCGGACTGACCATTTGGAAACTCGGGCACTGCCCAAGGGCCCAGGGTCAGTAGGGGGCCCCATGAGATGCCCCTGGTACCTTTTTCATAGGATTTTTTGAGTTTGGGCAAGGGCACAGGGGCCCCATGATCCCCTATTGCTCGGGGGCCCCATGAGTTGTCAGTCCGCCCCTGGTTAAGTCGCTGCGTTACTTTAACTTACAAATGCGCGGTCATGCAACACTGCACCCAAACTAAATTTACATACTTTTTTTCCCACGAATTGAGCTTTATTTCGGTGGTATTTAATCGCCTGTGCATTTTTTATTTTTTGCTCTATAAAAAAAAAGGCTAACAATTTTGAGAAAAAAAAATAAATTTTGGACTTTTTGCTATAAAACATGTCCAGTAAAAAAATTTAAAAAGCAAATTTCGTCATAAATTTCGGCCAAAATGTATTCTGCGACATGTCTTTGCTAAAAAAAAATCCCAATACGTGTAAATTAATTGGTTTACGTGAACGTTATAGCGTCTACAAATGGCAGGAAAGATACTGGGATTTTTTTTTATACTAATAATGGCGGCGATCAGCGACTTATGGCGGTGATCAGCGATTTATGACAGTGATCAGCGACTTATGGCGGGACTGCGGTGGACATTTTGACACTGGGGGGAACTGACTTGGGGTCATTGACATCCCCAGTGACACCAATACAGTGATCAGTGCAAAAAAAAAAACACTGACACTGTACTTCTGGCACTGGAGAGGAAGGGGTTAACTTTTTTTAGGCAATCAAAGGGTTAACTGTGTGAGGGGAATGTTTTACTAGTGGGCGGGGGGTGTGTTCTTCACAGGAACACACTGATGCTGAGAGCTAAACTCCGCTCTCAGGAACAGTGTGTTAGGAACTGACAGGGAGCAGAGCTGCATTGTAAACAATGCAGCTGTGCTCTGTGTCACTGTTTGCCGGCAATCGCCAGGACCCGGCGGGTAATGACTGGCCAGGACCCGGTGATTGACACCCGCGGCCACAATCAGCGGCAAGAGTAGGGCGGTCACGCGCCTCACGCGAGCCCCCTACCTGTTTTGCAAAATGACGTTTTAAAACGTGATTTTGTGCAGCGGTGGCCGTTTTTATACAGTGGCTGGACGGCAAGCAGTTAAAGTAGAACCAAATCAAGCTGCTGTCTGTTTGAACTGCAGAACTGCACATGTAATCAGTTATGACATCAGCCATTTGATGTCTTGACAGTTCAGTTGAAAGTGTAAGCAACAGTGACAGTTATCATTCAATGGCATGGGTTTTAATTCAATCGATGGGTCTTACCTAGATGCAAATCTTGTTTCAAAATACATCCATATACTACTGCTGAGCTAAATATCTAATTATGCTGATTTATAAAAAGATCTTTAATAAAATAACACATTTTAAAAAGTATGAGTAGGCCCCCACAACCACTGGCCAGGGTTGTGGAGAAGAGGCCCTTGTCCCAATCAATATGGTGCTTTGCCAGGGGTTGTCCTAGTCATTATTCCTAGGCCAATAACATGCATCAGCACCCCTATATAATTAATTGTGACTTGATAAAATAACTCTTTTACTAAAACCCTCAACTTTATAACAATTGACAAAAAGTGGCAAAACATATTTTATTTTTTGTGTCATCTTTATTTATAAAGAAAGAAGGGCACACAAAAATCAGAGTTGCAGGTGAGAAGTGTCACATCATAAGCATAAACGCAATAATGATTTTTCATGTATATTATCACAGCAAAAGACAATTGGCTCATTCATAAAAACAGAGAAAAGTAAAAGTGGCAGCAGAAAAAAAACCAAGAAGTCCATCAAGTCTGCCCTTTTTTTTTCTTATAATTCATACAGTTTTTTTTTTTTAACTTTTTTGATGGGTTCCATGACATATTGGGGGAAATTTACTAAAATTGGTGCACTCAAAATGAGGTGCAGCTGTGCATTGTAGCCAATCAGCTTCTAACTTCAGCTTGTTTAGTTATAGGAGATTTACAGCCAAAGCTCTTTTGGCTGTACTTCTATGGATCACAGGAGTGCAGTTTGTTCTGTACTCCTGTGACCCGTTTTCAGCTGACAGAGGGCTGAAGCCCGCTGTTGGCTGACATCACTGAGCTGCTCCAGGCTAGGGAAAGATCATCCACCCTAGAGTCTGGAGTGGCACCTGGCTCAGCCTCTCAGTGATCTGCTGAGGGCCTGAGCCCCGCTCCCTCCCCCTCAACAGCCCAGCTCTCCAGTGAGTGCTAGGGGGGCAGAGAACACAGCAGTGACTGACAGTCACCACTCACTGCTCACAGCAGCAGTGAGAACTCAGCGATCAGTGGTCATGTGAGTTATCACCCTTAGAGCCAGCGGGGGACAGATGCAGGATTGGACCACTGCTGCATCCTCCTAGGTAAGTATAATTTGGGGGAAAAATAACAAACCCACACTTCTCTTTTAAGCTTTAACAATAAAACCTGGAAGCTGATTGGTTTCTTTGCAGAGCTGCACCAGATTTTGAATTCTCCAGTTTTTGAAAATTTCCCCATTGTTAGAACTAATATGAGTAAACCATGTTTAGGGATGCACAGGTGTAGAACCCTTTTGCGAGAGTAAATAAGGTCACTGCATGCCACATTTTTTTAAAAAGAGAGAAAGAAAAAATGAAGGTAAAAGTAAATAGGAAGCAATGTGGTAGAAGACAGTAGTGTGAGTGAATCACAAGGATGAAACCTCTACACCCTGGTCTCTCAAAACCAACGGGAACCCCATACCCTTTGCCATTCAGCTCCAAAGCAGAAGGTCCTGAAACCCAGCAGAAACAGTGAATTTCTGCCAGTAGAACCAGGTCTTCTGAAATTTCTCATGGGTACCTGTACCTCTATCTGAGGCAATCAGGCTTTCCATATGCTAAGTATCATAGACTTTAAGCACCCATGTATCTATAAATTGGGTCTGAGAATTTTTCCAGTAGACTGGGATGCAACTCCTAGCCACGTTAGTCAGGTGAGGAATCACTGATTCCTAATGCTTTGTGCATTTGGAGGTTTTGTGGGCTTAGAGGAGAATTTTATCCCTTTGTGAGGGATCAGCTGGAGTTGAAGTTTCGATTCCCTCTTATAAAGGTAATTAGGTATGAGGTTTTCAAGTGGAGTATTGAGTAAATTGTACATGATGGAAACTATATGTCATAGTGGGCTTTGTTTTTCACATTCTTTTTCAAATTGTGTGAGGGGTCTGGAAAATATAGAAGCTGCTGGCAGTGACTGTAGAAAATGCAATAATTGAGATCCCTGGGGATCAGAAGGTCATCATTCACTAATTGTTCCATCATGGACTAGTGCGATGAGGTGATAAGGGAGCGAGAGAGCGAGGTCTTTTGATGGCTGAGTTCCTTAGACCAGGGGGTTATCCAGCCTGGTTGGGAAGGACAGGTTGATCAATGATGGGAAAAGTTGCAAGGGAGTTAAAGAAACCAGGCCTTTAGAGAACAACTTACTACAGACAGTACTAGTAGGGCCTATTGTAAGGTGCAATTTAACTGAGATGGGCACCTGATCATCACAGGAGTACAGACAGTGGGATTTCAGTAAAAGATTGCTCTAAGTCGACCCATTGCTTGCTGCTGTCATGGCAACACCAATAAATTTCTCTTGTGAGGTGGCATGCCCCACGATATAGTGAAATATCTGCATGACTATCCCTCCCTACTTCTTATAAAGTCTAAGAGTAGCACATTTTAATTAATACAAGAACAGTTGCTCCAGAGCTTAGTAAATAAGCAGAAGTTCTTCTGATTTCCCTCATCCAATCACGTGCAAGCAAAAATGCTGTTTTTTTTTTTTATTTTCCTTGCATATGATTGGGTATTCTTTGAAAAGTGCAGGTTTACCTAATTTACTAAGCTCTGGAGCAACTGCACTTGTGGAGTGCAACTGCACTTTGCAAAGTGCAGAATCTATTTCCCTTTAGTAAATCAACCCCTTGTGTTGTTGTCACTGAGCAAGAGCATTGTTAATTCAGCTTAAGACACAAGGGAAATTAAAAGCAAACATTTCGGACAGGTCTCAAGGGATAAAGGTCCACAAGTATTGAATGGTCAAATCTGACCACTTGAATGCAAAGTTTACCTGCAAGCGAAATATGGCCTGTTCCCGGAAGGAAACATTAGGGTCTAAAATTTTTGATAAATGATTTGATGGTTTGAAAGTGAGCTATAAAGTGAGAATTCTGCTAGTAAGTTCAGTAGAGTAGAAATTGGATTGGTGATATAGAATAGCAGGTAATCTGCATGGACAACTACATTTTGTGTTTTGTGGTCATTCCCTACAACACCTGAAATGTTCGGACTAGTCCTTAATACAAATAGATTAGCCCTCACCCTACATAACAATGGTTCCAATGCCAAGATGAATAAAGGTGAGGACCGTGGGCACCCTTGTCTCCTGAAATTTGTTATCATGAAGGGGGTGGAAAAGACCACATTCACCTTGATCTGTGCTGATGACATTGAGTATGTAGCTCTGATGCAGGTCATCATTCTAGAACCTAAGCATATATGTTGTGGGGTCAATTCCATGAATGTCTAATACATGCAGTAGAAAGCTTTCTCTGCATCAGTGTAGAGAAGTATCATGGGGACACTTTTCGATTGAGCTAACTGTAGGATGTTTAGAGTCCTTATTACATTGTTCTGAGCCTTACTAGTTGGAATAAAGCTGACTTGATCAGTATGTTTGAAACTGCCTTGGCCAGTCTGCGAGAAGTAAGACACCACTCAACCAACCCGATGCTTGTGAGAGTATATGACCTCAACCAGTGCTACTTCAATGGTCATGTCCCCTGAAGCATTTCACCCCACCCATAGGTGCTTAGCCATAGAGGACTAAGCCCATGGTGGTGTGGTTGAATGCATCAAAGGGCATGGCCAATGGAGCAGTGCTTGCTGAGGCCATATACTTTGACAAGCATTGTCTTACTTCTCTCATACTGGCACTCCAGGATCAGTGTAATCAAATGCCTGCTCCCTTTCTCTCAGCAAGGACCTCGTGCTTCAAGCTACACTACACATCTCTACCATGGCCAGTCTGTTTGCAATGATTTTAGTAAATAATTTTAAGTCTATGTAGCGATACCCCCGTAGGGGCTGCTTAAGTTTGTTCACTCTGCCACTCTGCCTCTCAACCCAAAGAACTGTCTCAGCCCCAACTGACACACCTGGCCATACTGTAAGTGCAAGGACCAATGAAAAGCACACACGTTATAATAAAACACAGAGATTAGCTTTACTGTAAGACCTCTATGGGAAGTAATAAACATTAACAACAGGTATATGTTAGGTGAATCAAGAGAACAGCAAATACTGTGACAGAAAGCAATATAACTTACTTTTACACTCAGTCTGCTTTCAGGGGATTCCAACCGTAAATAACCCCAAAAGCAGAGGAAACACTTAAATGGCAACCTGAAAGTGGAATTACCTCCTCTACATAGATTCGGCTCTATGATGTCCAAGCAGGAGGAGGGCAGAAGAATGACTCTCTATTGTGTCAAACTTCTCCCTTCTAACCCCCGACACCACAAGCCCAATAGGCAAACACTGTATCCAAATGATGCTTAATAGCTGCTTTCCAAGGTAAAGCTATTCCCTCACACACCATGCAATATAGAGGCCTAAATACGCATGCGCGTGCACGTATGGCACCAGTGACTTCATTCTCTTGGTAACAGGATGAATCTTGGGATCTTCAGCTAGCCACTTTCGTTGGTGCACTTAAACTCCTTAAACACTTAAAATATAATTGTAATCCTGTGGCAGTATTTATATAGCAAAGCGAATACTGTGTCTGTTCAGCACGGCCATCTACACAACCCAGTGCCTGGTGAATTTGAGCAAGGTATGATGCAGTATGTGTGCAGTGTTCCTGTCATCTGACAGTGGGGAAAAATCCCTCTCACCAGATCCTGTGACAAAGGCCCAAACGATCGTCCTGGAAATGACAGGCTCCTCTGGTCACCTCAGGATGAGCACTTCACACTGTCAGGATGGCCTCTCTACTGTAAGCCACTTCTCTCAGTTTGGATGTTCCCTTGGCTGATGCAGATCACCAAGCATGCAGTGCACTGCCCAAAAGCACTTCTTTGCCAGATCCAATCTCTCTGCTGCCACATGCAGTCTCCTCTCCTCAGGAGAAAACCCCCAGATCGATCCCTTCACTCTGCTCTCCCTAAGCATGATGGCTTTCGTAGTTCTTTTATAATTCTATCTCCATATTAGCCTATAAGGCCATTTCGGTTCAAGACTCCATCGTCCACAATGCTTTGCACCTGCACTTCCTGTTTGACAGAGTCCTTGTCATTGGCTCCTTTAATGGCTCTTGTAATTGGCTCTCTCACTCTCTTACAGTCTGAGAGGAGAAGGGGGGGCTGAAATCCCTCACTGCTTTGTCTGTGTCAGGGCAAGTGTCAGGTTACACAGGAGAGGCCAGTCAGCAGATCACAGCCATGAGACAGGATTAAACTCTCCTGCTACACACTCCCCCCACCAAAGAACCTTTGGTCCTCCAAAGGCAGTAACAATCCTTGACCTGGTACATGCTTGATATATACACGCGGAGAAAAACAAGTTAGTACACACAGGAAACCAAACAATTTACATTCTCATAAAATCTTGGCTGGGGAACCTCCCACCAGTTAGTAGCCTATAAGCCACCTTAATTGGACTTGCCCAGCCAGATGTGTCAGGGGGTGAGTCAGAATTTTCAACCACCAAATCTGCGGTGGAAGGATCAGGTGCTTCAAGAGTCCTTTTAGCGGTGAGAACAACCTCTTCAGAGCTCTCACCCAAAGTATCATATGTTAGTCTCTTTGGCGGGTGAATAACCCTACGCTCTCGCTGTTCTTTAGGCTCTGGGGTTGCAAGCACACTGGTCTCTCCTCCCTGAATTTTAGCTTCATCCCTAACTTCCTCTTCAATAAAGGATGGGAAGTCTGCAGAGTCTGTTGTCAGCAAAGAGGACTGAGAGTCTTCCAGCTCTTCAATTGGTGGACTCTGAGGCACAAATTCAGGAGCTTCTGGCCTGAGTATCCCGGGGTCGATTACTGTGGCAGGAGAAGGAGGGATAGCAGATTCAAGCATCTGAGACAACCACAGCCAATCCATTCCCATCTCTTCATCTTCGCTGTCTCCATCTTCTGCAGGCTGAAGCACAGACTGAAACCGAGTCACTGGCTGAGATCTCTGGGGGGCCCTGGATGATGACTGTGGATCTGGCTGTAGTGGCACACGAACTGCTTCAGATAGAGGCAACAAATGATTACGATGCCAAGTTTTCAGCGGGCCTGTGCTTCCTTCTGGCCGGATCTGGTACACTGGGAGTCCTGGCAGCTGTTTGCAGATGACATAGGGCTGCGATTTCCACCGGTCAGCCAATTTGTGTTTTCCAGGGACACCCAGGTTTCTCAGCAGCACCTTGTCACCCGGCTGTAAGTCCTGCACTCGTACCCGGAGGTCAAAGTTTCTTTTATTTCTCTGTCCTCGGGCATCTGAGGCAGCTTGGGCCTTGTCATAGGCAGCCTTCAGACTTTTCCGCAGGCGGTCTACATATCCTCTGTGTGAGGTTGCAGAGGTACGGTCTATGGATGTGCCAAAAGCCAAATCTACTGGCAGCCGGGTCTCCCACCCAAACATTAGACGATAGGGAGAGTATCCTGTGGCATCGTTTGTGGTGCTGTTATAAGCATGCACGATAGCTGCTATGTGCTTGCTCCAGCGCTGCTTTTTCTCAGAAGTCAGAGTCCCAAGCATATCCAAGAGGGTTCTGTTGAATCTCTCTGGTTGGGGATCTCCCTGAGGATGGTATGGGGTGGTTCTAGACTTCCTGATGCCCAAAAGATCTAACAGTTTCTTGATGAGACTGCTTTCAAAGTCTCTCCCTTGATCAGAATGGATGCGTTGAGGTAGACCATAGTGCACAAAGAATTTTTCCACCAAGATCTTGGCCACCGTGAGTGCTTGTTGGTCTCTTGTGGGAAAAGCCTGAGCATACCTAGTGAAGTGATCAGTTACTACTAGGATATTTCCCTGTCCACTCAAATCAGGCTCCAAGCTTAGAAAATCAATGCACACCAGCTCCATGGGTCCCTGACTCTGAAGGTGGCCCATTGGGGCAGCTCGGTGAGGCAAAGTCTTCCTTTTGGATGCACCTAATGCAGGAGTGACAGTAACCCTCAACTTCAGCTCGCATGCAGGGCCAGTAGAATCTGTCCCTCACCAGGTGGAAGGTCCTGTCTGGTCCTAAGTGACCATGACTATCATGCAAAGCAGATAATACTGTCTCTCTGTGTTTTTCTGGCAGGAACAACTGCCATCTTTCTCCAGGATCTCCAGAGGGGCCCCTTCGGTAGACCACCTCTTGGTGCAACTGCAACCGATCCCACTCTCGGTGTAGTAGACGAGCTTCCTTAAGAGAGTCAGTGAGGAGCAAGTCAGGGCATTGGCTCTCCAAGGCTTTCAATGCCAAGCTACAGAGAGGGTCTTCCAACTGATCCCTTCGCAAGTCTCTCTTGGAGAGTTTTGGCAGACCTTCATCCCCGACTTGGGTGACGTTGCAGTAACATCTGGGAACACCAGCGGCTGACACTCCAAGGTCTTTGGCCCTGGATCCTCCTCCAGCTTGGTGTTCTGCTCCTTGACATAAGGCTTGTACCCCTTCGGGAGTCAGCTGAGTCCATTCTTCAGTATAGTCCCTGGAACAATGAGGCCTTCTTGACAATGCATCCGCATCTTTGTTTCCAACTCCTGGTCGATATTTCAGACTGAAAGTGAATTCAGATAAGGCAGCCAGCCATCTGTGACCTGTGGCATCTAACTTCGCCGTAGTGAGGATATAGGTGAGAGGGTTATTGTCGGTCTTGATCACGAATTCAGCCCCGTACAAGTAATCTCTCAGCTTATCCACTACTGCCCACTTTAGAGCCAGAAATTCGAGCTTGTGTGTGGGATAGTTCTTCTCAGTGGGTGCCAAGCTCCGACTCACATAGGCAACAGGCCGAGGGTGCCCGTCATGCTCTTGATACAGCACCCCGCCCAACCCATCTCTGCTAGCATCAACATGCAGCTCGTATGGCTTGGTTGGGTCTGCATAGGCTAGAACTGGAGCAGTGGTTAGACTCCACTTCAGCTGTCTGAAAGCCTCTTCACACTAAGCAGTCCACTGTTCTTGAATGGACTCTCTGGGTTTCCTAGGACCTCCAGCTGATCGAACAGGTTTTGGCAGATCTGGGTCATCATCTTCCTCTCCACTCTTCAGTAGTTCGTTGAGTGGGCGAGCTGTTTTAGCGAATCCCTCAACAAATCTTCTGTAGTAGGAACAGAATCCCAGAAATGACCTAAGTTCGGTCACATTAGTAGGCCTTGGCCAGGAAGTGACGGCCTCTAGCTTCTGGGGGTCGGTGGCCACTCCATCAGCAGACACAATGTGGCCAAGGTAATTAACTGAGGGTTGATAGAACTGGCACTTCTCCAGGGATAACTTCAACCCCTCATCATGGAGTCTCTTCAGTACCTTCTCTAGACGCTCTTCGTGCTCCTCCAGAGTCTTGCCAAACACAATGATATCATCTAGATACACCAATACCTCTATCAGGTTCATGTCTCCCACCGTCTTCTCCATTAACCTCTGGAAAGTGGCTGGGGCACCGGAAAGGCCTTGTGGCATGCGGTTGAATTCAAAGAACCCCACCGGGGTAATGAAAGCGGTCTTCTCTCGGTCTTCAGGGTGCATGGGAATTTGATAGTATCCGCTCTTCAAATCCAACACGCTAAACCACTTGGCCCCTGATAGACTCTGCAAAGCGTCTTCTATTCTTGGGGTGGTGTATTGGTCAGGAATGGTCCTCCTGTTCAGCGTCCGATAATCAATACACAGCCTCAATGCACCATTCTTCTTCCGTACCACCACTATTGGAGAAGCATATGGACTCCGGGACTCTCGGATGATACCTGCCCCTTTCAACTCTGCCAGTTGCTCACGCAGGTCTTCCAAGTCCCCTAAAGGAATCCGTCGAACTCTCTCCCTGAATGGCTTATCCTCTTTAAGACGGATTTGGTGTTTGGCACTTTTTGCACATCCCACATCGAATTCACTCTTGGAGAATGCAACCTTCCATCCCTGAAGCTGAGCCTTGGCCCTTTCCTTCCATTCAGGTGGAAGGGGAGTATTTTCCAGATAAAATTCCTTGGCAGGGATCCCATCTTTCTCTTCCCCCACCAAATCAGATAGTGAGACTGGGGTGGCTGGATTAACTTGTCCCAACAACATCCGTGCTGGCATCTTCACAGGTAAGGACGTTATGTTGCAGACACTAACTGGGATTTTTCCATGACTTCTTTGTAACGCTTTAGTTGAAACAACTTCAGGAATTATCTCTACTCCCGAACCTTTCCTCTGGACATCTGCCTCGACGACAATGAAAGGGCCTGGTTGCTTCCAGTTCAACTTGACGGACGCTTGTAAACAGGCCACTTCACCAGGCTGTAACACCTTCTCCCTTCGGTCCAAACGCCAGATCTTCCCCACTCCTTCAGCTGGAGCTTTCTGTTCTTGCACCAGGCGCTGATAGGCCTGTCTCAACAAGGGGTGCACACTTGTAGTTGAAGTGTCTGACTCCAGAACAACAGGCGTCAACAGTCTTCTGACCAGATCAGTATTGGTTCCTATAATAAGGGAACCCGTACTGACCCCTACTGGGCGAGGACAGACCACTGCTAACGTGTCAAAAGTCTCAGTTTTCCCAGCCACCGAGGGATCAAAAGTCAGCCTGACTGGTAAATAACCATCATAGGGGAAGTTTTGAGTGCCAATGCCCCATATCTCCAGCTCTTCCAACTTCTGCAAGGGCAGGTGCTTGAGGTGCTTGTCATAGAAGTCTCGGTAGAGAAGGGTCACTTGAGCTCCAGTATCCAAAAGGGCCTTAGTGTAGATTCCCTCTACTTGGATGGAAACGACAGGAACAGGTCCCACCAGCCTGTCTGGAAGCTTGGGGGTGGTTGGGATCTGTTTGGTGGCCTGTATCCGCACTACTTTCTTGTGAAAATTCTGATCTGGTTTGAGTCTCCTTTGAGTGCTGGGCATCTGGTGTGCATTGATCCTCCGCTGCTGGGCCGTATGTGCCAAAGTAAATGGGGCACTGGGTCGCTCAGAGGCAACAACAGGAGCCTTCTGCAAAGGGTTGAACTTCCGCCGCTGTCTCCTCTTGTCTTTTTTTATGAAGCTCTCTACTTCAGATGGGCACCCAGTTTGCTCCTTCACCGGGGCCTTCTGAAGGTTTTTCTGCGACTTTCCAAGAGACAGCTTCTTTAATGCTCTCACCAACTCTGCAGTAAGGTCTGTCAGGTTCTCTTCATTTGAGCAATTAGCGATTAAATGGCCTTCCTCTCCACAGCGATAACACTTCTTATCGTTAGAGGAGACAACACCCCTTCCTTCCTTGATCAGAGTGGACACCGTCTGTTTCACTTCGTCAAGTGATTGTTGCATATCGGCATGGGCTTCCATCACTTGTCCAACTGTTTTCTGAATTCCACAGAATGTTTGCTGTAGAGTAGTTTGCGCCTGTGCCAACTGAACTATAGCTTGTGTCAAAGTGTCAATAGAGCTGATGGGCCCTCCATCTGAGCTGCTCTCCGATGCAGACCCAGACTGTATGATGTAAGCCGTAGCGCCATGTTTAAGACCCTTGGCAGACTCAGGTATCTGTGCCTTGGATGCAATGAGAGCTTCTTCCTCTCTAATAGCCTTTATGAATTTGGAGTAAGTGAGGAGGTCAGTTGGACTCCTGGATCGAAGTTGTAACACAATGGGATCCAGTGGCTGGGCTCCCCTTTGCACCTGTAGCATTAAGGATTTATTGGCCTCTTCAGCTTTCATCCCACCTTTCATTAAAACTTGTTGAAGGGTTTTATCCAGCCATGTGACATAGTTTATTAATTTCTCACCCTCCATTTGATAAGTGTGATGAAAGAGATAGATTAATTCTGTGCAATCTTCAACTCTCCCATAAACTTCACAGAGTGCTTCTAGACACTCAGAAACTGAGCAGGTGGGTTTATCCCGTTTCAGGTTTCGAACTACATCAGAAGCTGGTGCCCGCAGGCTCTCTACCACCCTCTGTCTCTTTACCATGTCAACCACATCCCACTCTTCCACTGCTTGGATGGCTTGATCCATCCAAGTATAAAAGTCATCTTCTCCTGAAGGTGTGGGAACTTTCCCCGAGAAGAACTGTAGTTTGCGATACTCATAATTGGTGGACCCTACTGAGTTTTTGAGAAGCCCTGTAACTAGTTTGCCAAACTCAGGCACTAGCAGAGAAGGGGATTCTTCTGAGGAAGTCCCTGGCTTTGAGGTTCTGACTTCTGGGTCCAGCATGGCACTATCTTTAAGAGTTGATTGCAGAGTATTGGAAATTATCCCGGACGAGCCCCCACATGTAGCGATACCCCCGTAGGGGCTGCTTAAGTTTGTTCACTCCGCCACTCTGCCTCTCAACCCAAAGAACTGTCTCAGCCCCAACTGACACACCTGGCCATACTGTAAGTGCAAGGACCAATGAAAAGCACACACGTTATAATAAAACACAGAGATCAGCTTTACTGTAAGACCTCTATGGGAAGTAATAAACATTAACAACAGGTATATGTTAGGTGAATCAAGAGAACAGCAAATACTGTGACAGAAAGCAATATAACTTACTTTTACACTCAGTCTGCTTTCAGGGGATTCCAACCGTAAATAACCCCAAAAGCAGAGGAAACACTTAAATGGCAACCTGAAAGTGGAATTACCTCCTCTACATAGATTCGGCTCTATGATGTCCAAGCAGGAGGAGGGCAGAAGAATGACTCTCTATTTTGTCAAACTTCTCCCTTCTAACCCCCGACACCACAAGCCCAATAGGCAAACACTGTATCCAAATGATGCTTAATAGCTGCTTTCCAAGGTAAAGCTATTCCCTCACACACCATGCAATATAGAGGCTTAAATACGCATGCGCGTGCACGTATGGCACCAGTGACTTCATTCTCTTGGTAACAGGATGAAACTTGGGATCTTCAGCTAGCCACTTTCATTGGTGTACTTAAACTCCTTAAACACTTAAAATATAATTGTAATCCTGTGGCAGTATTTATATAGCAAAGCGAATACTGTGTCTGTTCAGCACGGCCATCTACACAATTTGAGCAAGGTATGATGCAGTATGTGTGCAGTGTTCCTGTCATCTGACAGTGGGAAAAATCCCTCTCACCAGATCCTGTGACAAAGGCCCAAACGATCGTCCTGGAAATGACAGGCTCCTCTGGTCACCTCAGGATGAGCACTTCACACTGTCAGGATGGCCTCTCTACTGTAAGCCACTTCTCTCAGTTTGGATGTTCCCTTGGCTGATGCAGATCACCAAGCATGCAGTGCACTGCCCAAAAGCACTTCTTTGCCAGGTCCAATCTCTCTGCTGCCACATGCAGTCTCCTCTCCTCAGGAGAAAACCCCCAGATCGATCCCTTCACTCTGCTCTCCCTAAGCATGATGGCTTTCATAGTTCTTTTATAATTCTATCTCCATATTAGCCTATAAGGCCATTTCGGTTCAAGACTCCATCGTCCACAATGCTTTGCACCTGCACTTCCTGTTTGACAGAGTCCTTGTCATTGGCTTCTTTAATGGCTCTTGTAATTGGCTCTCTCACTCTCTTACAGTCTGAGAGGAGAAGGGGGGGCTGAAATCCCTCACTGCTTTGTCTGTGTCAGGGCAAGTGTCAGGTTACACAGGAGAGGCCAGTCAGCAGATCACAGCCATGAGACAGGATTAATCTCTCCTGCTACATCTATATTTAACAAGAATATTGGCTGGTAATTCAAACATTGAAGAGAATCTTTTCCCTCTTTGGGAATTAAGGTGACATGAGTCCTTAACATCTCCGGGGAGAACATAGAGTCTCTTCCGACCTCGTTGAAGGCCTTAAAAAACTAGGGGGTAAGTAAAGGAGCTAGACATTTATAATAACTGAGAGTGAAGCCATTCAGGCTTGGGGCTTTCCCTACTTGTGAGTGTTTTACAGAGTGTTTTCTCTTCAGGAGAAGAGTTTAACACAATTAAGGTTTCCAGGGACGGTTGCGACATGTCAATTTCAGAAAGACAGTCTAGGATTTTGGAAGTTTGGGGTGATTGCTGAGAATGAGAAGTTGAGGAGAAGAGATTGTACATGTTGAAATATAAGGCCTTGAGGGTTGCAGAGTCTTTGACCTTAGTGCCAGAACTATTGTGTATTTCAGAGATGAATGATTGTGCATAACGTGTTCTTAAGGCCTTCACTAACAGCTTACCACATGTATCCCCCTGCTCATAGAAGATTTGCTTACATTTCATATGCAGTACCTTGATTCTGTCAAGGCATAGCATTTTCAGACTTTCCCTGAGATTGGTAAACTCATCCAGAGTGAAGCATGATAGGCTTTCTTTACAGACAGCTTCAAGACACTGACTGTCTTGCTGTATTATAATAAAATATTCAGATCTGCCTTTTTTCATTCTTTCTTAATGAGGAACCCTCTCATGTAGGCTTTGAGAGCCTCCCACAAGTTCACAAGGTCACAGTCTGATATGTCCAAGTACTGTCATTTCTGTACATAATTTAGTAAATACTTCTGGACCCTGTAGTAACAAGTCATTCAACCTCTATGTCCACAGTTTGTGTGAGGTGCCGGGCAGTTTTAAAACAAGAAAGATGGAGGCATGGTTGGAGAACGAGATACCATGGTCGGAGAGTGAACCAATAGAGACATCTCATACCTGTGAGAATTTGTGATATTTGCTCAAGAACAGATCTATGTGTGAGTAGGAGTGGTGGAGTTTAGAGGAAAAAGTGAATTCCTTAGTCTCTCTCTGAAATGAGTCTCCTGAACAAAACAGATGTACGCTTTTGAAAGTTTTAAAGCGTTTAGGATCATTTTCTGCTTCTCGGGCATGTTTAAACCTTTAGCTTTCAGGGAGGTGAGCCTACAGCAATATTGTGTTGTCAGGTATATGAAGAATTATTGAAGTGTAAGGCTGGCCATACATTATACAATTTTCTTGTACAATTTCTTTTAGATTTACCAAAACCATATAATATGAGGTCAATGCTAAACACTTTCACTTGGTGTAAAGCATGCCACCACTGGACTCTAGAGCAGTGGAGACGTGTTCTCTGGAGTGTTGAATCACGCTTTTCTGTTTGGCAATCCGAAGTACATGTCTGGGTTTGGTGGTTGCCAGGAGAATGGTACTTGCCTGACTGCAATGTGCCAAGTGTAAAGTTTGGTGAAGGGGGATTATGGTGTAGGGTTTTTTTAAGGGGTTGGGCTTGGCCCCTTAGTTCCAGTGATGGGAACTTTTAAGGCATCAGCATACCAAGACATTTTAGACAATTTCATGCTCCCAACTTTGTGGTAACAGTTTGGGGATGGTCCTTTCCTGTTATAACATGACTGCGCACCAGTGCATAAAGCATAGTCCATAAAGACATGGATGAGCAAGTTTGGGGTGGAGGAACCTGGCTGGCCTGCACAGAGTCCTGACCTTAACCTGATAGAACATCTTTGGAGTGAATTAAAGCGGAGGCTTCTCGTCAGACATCAGTGCCTGACCTCACAAATGCAATTCAGGAAGAATGGTCAAACATTCTCATAGACACACTCCTAAACCTTGTGAACAGCCTTCCCAGAAGAGTTGAAGCTGTTATAGCTGCAAAAGGTGGGCCAACTCAATACTGAACCCTAATGACTGGGATGATGTTAAAGATTGAGATGCTATTAAAGTTCATGTGCGTGTCATGTGCGTACTTTTGGCAATATAGTGTATTTATGGGTTTCAAATATTGCTGTCTCCTCTGAGTCAACTGGTGTCTTGGGGCAAGGTCATAAAGAAATTAAAGAGGGTCAGGCTGAGAGCATGGTACGCATCAAACAATATACAATTGTCTAAACAACACATAGTATCACCCTCATCTGCCTTGAATAGTGTGTCATGCCAGTGGGCACCTGAAAGTTTGAAAGCTAGAGGTCTCTATGTTCACTTGATCAGCCAAAAGTGCTTACTAACAGTGGCATAACAAAACAGGAGAAAGGAGGACCCCTATGTGTTTAGAAAACAAAACAAATAAACCAGGTTGACCAAACCCTTTGCGTGTCTCTGATCTGAAGGCTTGAGAGTCATTGGCAAAGGGGCTAAAAGAACTGCAGTAAATGAACTATGCCCTTACATACAGTCATGCTCAAAAATATTTGCACCCCTGTAATTCTGGCAGATAATGCACCACTTCACCCAGAAAATTGTTGCAATTACAAATGTGTAAGCATTCTCATGTTTATTTCTTTTGTTTCTATTGGTGAGACACAAAAAAGTGGAGAAACAAAAAAAAAACCAAATCTGCACATTCTATGCAAAACCCCAAAAATGTACTGGACAAAATTATTTGCACCCTCAATTTAATTTTTGGTAGCACACCCCCCTGGAAAAAATAACTGAAATCAATTGCTTCCATAAATGTGTTTCTTACACCTCTCTACTGGAACTTTGGATCACTCTTCTTTCGCCAACTGCTCCAGGTCTCTCAGATTGGAAGGATTCCTTTTCCCAACTGTTGTTTTGAGATCTCTCTACAGGTTCTCTATGGGATTGAGATCTGGACTCATTGCTGGCCAGTTCAGTGTTCATCAACGCTTTATCTTAAACCATTTCTGGGTGCTTTTTGATGTATGCTTTGGGTCATTGTCCTAATGTAAGACCCATGACCTCTGACGAAGACCCAACTTTCTGACACTGGGCCCTACATTGCACCCCAGAATTCTTTGGTAGTCTTCAGATTTCATAATGCAATGCACACAATCAAGACATCCAATGCTTGAAGCAGCAAAGCAACCCCAAAACATCAGCGAACCTCCACCATGTTTGAGTGTAGGGACTGTATTCTTTTCTTTAAAGGCCTAATTTCTTTTTCTGAAAACAGTAGAATGATGGGCTTTACCAGAAAGCTGTAATGTTGTTTCGTCTGTCCTCAGTACATTCTTCCAAAAGGATTTTGGCTTCTTCAGGTAAGTTTTGGCAAACTCCAATCTTGCTTTTTTATGTTTATGTGTCAGAAGTAGAGTCCTCTGGGGTCTCCTGCCATAGTGTCCCTTTTCATTCAGATTGCAACGTATAGTGCGAGCTGACACAGTTATACCCTGTACTTGAAGATCAGCTTGAATTTGTCTGGAAGTTGACCAAGGTTCTTTATCAACCATTCGAACAATCCTTTGTTGCAATCTTTGATAAAGTTTTTCTTTTTCATCCACATCCAGGGAGATTAGCTACAGTGCCATGGGCTGTAAACTTCTTGACAATGTTGTGCACAGTGGACACAGGAACATTAATATCTATTAAGTGATACAGGTGAGTTTAATTACAAATTACAGGAGCATCACAAACTTGGAATGCAATATTTTCTTAGAATTTTGAGAAGCTGCCAATAATTTTGTCCAGTCCATTTTTGGGGTTTTGTGTGGAATGTGTCAAATTTGGCTTTTTGTTTCTCCTCTTTTTTTGTGTCATACCAATACAAACAAAAGAAATAAACATGAAAATTCCTAAACATTTAAATTGCAGCAATTTTCTGGGCAAAGTGGTGCATTATCTGACAGAAATGCAGAGGTGCCAATATTTTTGGCCATGACTGTATATTGTAGCAGTCTGGGACTTGTGGCTTATGTCAAGACAGATATGATCAGAGTCCCCAGGAGATAGCATAGGGCAAAGAGACTTCGAGCATCTTTAGTCCAGAGGATGCATAAAGGGTCGACTTATTACTGTTCAAAGCTGGGTCCCGTGGTGGCACACCAGACTATTCTGGGCGAGGAGGTCTCCCTAGCTGTGGTTGGAGCACCGGCAGTCAAGGTCTCCTGTGGGAGGCCATGGAACCAGCCAATCTGGAACTGATATTGGTGCCATTCCCAGGAATTGAAAATATTCAGGCAACTGATCAACTAATCTGGAGAACGCAATACAAATATTTTTCCTTCCTTGCGGACCTGAACATGAAGCGGGTGACCCCATTTATAAGAAATACCCACCTGTTGGATTAAGTCCAAGAGAGGTTTGAACATTTGTCTCATGGACAAATTTAGTCTGAAAAGGTCCAGGAGTAGCTGTATAGAGGTGCTAATGAACTCTACTGGTCCAGATCACCAGGCTCTTCTGATCTTTTCACAGCATAATGTTACTTCTCCTGCCTCTATTCTCACCATCTTCAATCTTGAGGCACATGGAGATCAGTTGTGAGCACATAATAGAGTGGGAACACACTAGTGTTGTGATGTGGCTATTATGTAAAGCCACTGAGGTCTTTAAGGAGGAGACATTAGTTTCAGTCCTAGTGACTTGTTTTCTAATGTCTTCCACCACCTTTTTGATGGAATTTTTTATTTTCTGTACCCCACATGTCTATGTCTGCTCCAGTAGGAAGAACATTTAGCAGAGAGTGGATGTCAGCCATTGCCTCAAGAAGCCTGGGGACCTCTAAAGCTGGAGTTGTAGGTGAGTCAGGAGATGAGATGTTGAGAAGAGAGTAAGAAGAGGAAAATCTGGGTCCCATTGTAGAGGAGCAGCAATGAGCAGTTCACTGCTTGAGGTTGGTGGGCAACCTCCTCTGCTGTGTCTTGCCATAGGTTTTGGTCAGTGTCATGAAGGTGTGTTCTGAGCTTTGTGCTGCTTCCATTTTTTTTGTCTGACCCCCGTAAATACCATAGTTTGCAGACTCTATAACTTTCACACCGAATAAATAATATACACTAATTTTGGTTATTTTTATCAAAGAAATGTAGCAGAATACATTTTGGCCAAAATATATGAAGAAAGATTATTTATTTGCAAAATGTGATGATGGAAACTAAGAAAAATGTATTGTTTTTATATAAAAATTGTTAATTATAAAAAAAACAGGGAGCGGAGCTTGGCTGCAGAGCCATATGCCTTCATAAACCAGGAGCTCCGGAAGGATCTGCAACAAAACAGAGGCTCCACTTTTCTGGTACAACCGGACCCATTCTCTGTAGCACACCAGACCGGCGGAATGTCCGTGGGCACATCCACCCACCGATTGGTGGGATGCATACAACCACAGCAGCTCACAGACTTCTTCTACAGGACCAGCAGCATGGCGGCTTCATGTAGCATGCCCCGTCCATACAGTAACATCCTCAGAGCACTACGGGCACACAACACATAGCCACTTCTGTACAAGATCTGCACAAGGATGATAAGGGCTCTTAGAAACAACCTGCCATCTTCCCTGCTGCTTCTCCACTTTATAAATGAGTGAGTAAAAAGCAAATGGCTGATGAAGAGGACACAGATGAAAATCTGTCACATGTGGCTCAGCAATAATTTCCTGCCACTGACCAGCCTGCTTCTGAATCTACAATAAGAGAGATGCGGCTCTCTCTTCAAAATGATCTCCATGTAAAAATCTACCTAATTTACAGTCACTCATTGAGCAGGTGGAGGAAAGAGTTGATACAGTAGAGAGAAAATTACGGGAATTTGCAAATGCCCACAACAACTTGGCAGATGGGTTCCAGGAGCACAGCACTGACATCCAGTGGTCAAAAAACAAAATGGCAGATCTTGGGGATAGATCAAGATGAAACAATATGAAATTCTGGGGCATTCTGGAAGCTGTCACAACCTCAGAGCTGATCTCATATCTGCAACAACTCCTAAAAGCCCTACTCCCCATAGAAAACTCTAAGGGCTAGTTCACACTAGATGCACTCCAGTGCTTTTTCTTTCTGCATCAAAAATGCATGCACAGTGTTTTCCATGTATTGCAATGGCCCTAAATCACACCAGTGCAGTCACTTCCTGTAGAACATCCTTCATTTTTCCTGCACAGAACCATACTAAAACATAGCAAACTGCATCAAAACTGCACCAGAATGGAGTTTGGTGTAAACTGTAAGCAAAAACATATCCGTAGTGCATCCGGAGTGCATTTTTGTGGTGTGAACTGCCACTAAAGGTTTTGTTATCGACAGGACCCACAGATTGGCCAAGCCTTCTACACTTCCCGACTCCGTCCCTAGAGACGTGATTGAATTAATGAATTTATTCCATATTAAAGAAAGGGCATTCACAGCTGCAAGGAAAATGGGGAAACTTCCAGGTGCCTTCTCTAAATTCCAGATTTTTGCTGATCTCTCAGCTGCTACCATGTACCACTGTAAGCAGTTTACTCCCATAACCGTCCTACTAAGGGAACGCAATATTACTTATCAGTGGGGATTCCCCACCAAATTAACCTTAATGCATCAGGGCAGGTATGTCTTACGATCTCCAGGGAATGTTAAAAAAATTGAGAACCAAAAAAACACACTAGGACTCAGTTGGATATAAAAAAACATAGCAGCTAACACGATACCATAATACATAGTTTAAGAAAAATCACGAAACAATAGTACAGCGCTAAGATAGATTAAAATGTATGCGCAATACAATAGTGCATTGAAAATATATCAAACTCTTATGTGTCACCACAAATTGAAAAAATAAAGGAATCCAAATATGAAGCCAAAAACTGTGACTTCAGTGGTTCTTCGATTTTATGAGGGAAATGACAAACACCACCAAAACGTCTTAATGATGAACCACACAGCACCTCGGAGTACAACCAAGGGAGGCTTATCAGGATCATATGACCCGCAATTAAGAGTAGTCAGCCAGCACTTGTATATTAATCCAAGAAATCCAGCTTTCCTCAAAATCACATCAAACGATGGTACTGCTGTGTTATATCAGATCACTATGCATATATACTCATAGTATTATGGAAAAGAAAAAGACAGGCTCTCCATAGTGTGATCCAGAATAAAATACTAATTTAATGTAGTAAATGCACTTACAATGAAAAGATGACAATCAGATACTTCATATCATATAAACAACTCATATCCCAGAATCTAAGATGGCTGCACCAGGATCACGTATGCGTAGTGCCCTACTAGTTTCATCAAAGATGACATTATCAGGACTGTGTTGATGGTTGAAGAAACCAGACACTGCAACCATGGGTGGTATTGTGGCCAACAGAGCTTAAGAGTTCCCTTATACAGTGCTCCTCCCGCACTGGTCCTGCCCCTCTCCCTCTTCCCGGGGATCTCCTGTCCCCCTCTTGGCTGGGCAGCTGTCCACTGATTCTGCTCTGCCTGGTGAGTACTGTATCCCCCTCGGTGCCAAGGTATCCTGTCCTGTGCTGAGCCCAAACCCTAAACAAATAACCTCCCTCCCTGCTCTCCACCCTAAACAAATAATCCTCCTCCCCTCCTCCCCACCCTCAACAATAACTCCCCCTCCCTGCTCTCCACCCTAAACAAATAACCCCCATTCCTGCTCTCCACCCTAAACAAATTATCTTCCTCCTTGCCTCTCCACCTCAAACAATAACCCCCTACCTGCCTCTCCACCTTAAATAAATAACCCCCTCCCTGCCTTTCCACCCTCAACAATAACGCCCCTCCCTGCTCTCTACCCTAAACAAATACCCCCCCTCCCTGCCTCTCCACCCTCGACAATAACCCCCATGTTTGATGGGGTTAGTATGGGGGACAGGTCATGTATAATGGGGTTAGTATGTGGGAGGGGGTCTGTGTAATGATGGGGGTAGTATAGGGGAGGGATCCTGTGTAATGATGGGGGTAGTATGGGGGAGGGGTCATGTGTAATGATGGGGATAGTATGGAGGAGGAGGTCTGTGTAATGATGGTGGTAGTATAGGGGAGGGATCCTATGAAATGATGGGGGTAGTATAGGGGAGGGATCCTGTGTAATGATGAGGTAGTATTGGGGGAGGGATCCTATGAAATGATGAGGTTCGTATGGAGGATGGGGTCCTTTTGTAATGATGGGGTTAGTATGGGGCAGGGGGTCATGTGTAATGATGGGGTTATTATGGGGAAGAGGTCCTCTGTAATGATGGGGGTATTATGGAAGAGGGATCCTGTGTACTGATGGGGGTAGTATGGGGAAGGGGTCCTGTGTAATGATGGGGGTTGTATGGGGGAGGGGCCTTGTGAAATGATGGGGGAGGGATCATGTGTAATGATGGGGTTAGTATGGAGGAGGGTCCTGTGTAATGATGAGGGTAGTATGGGGGAGGGATCTTGTGTAAGGATGGGGGTAGTATGGGGAAGGGGTCCTGTGTAATGATGGGGGTTGTATGGGGGAGGGGTCTTGTGTAATGATTGAGGAGGGATCATGTGTAATGATGGGGTTAGTATGGAGGACGGGTCCTGTGTAATGATGGGGTTAGTATGAAGGAGGGGTCCTGTGTAATGATGAGGGTATTATGGGGGAGGGATCCTGTGTACTGATGGTGGTAGTAAGGGAGAGGGTCCTTTGTAATGATGGGGGAGGGGGTCCTGTGTAATGATGGTGTTAGTATGGGAGAGGGGTGCAGTGTAATGATGGGGTAGTATGGGGGAGGGGGTCTGTGTAATGATGGTTTGTGCTTTATGCTATAACAGGGAGGGGGGTGAACATGTTAATTAACTAATACCATTAGTCATTAATCATTAATATGCACTGATACCAGTGCTGGGACAAGGTCATCTAGAGCCCAGGGCAAACATGCCAAATTGCACCCCCCCCCCAGATGTATAAGCATTAGGTGTCAACAAAAATCCCCCCCCCCAAAAAAGAAAAACAGCATAAATTCCCCCTCCTCCTAGTTGAAATCTGCCCCCTACTGAAATCCCCCTTCCCAGCACAAATCCTTGCTCCCCCATCTCCCCAGCCCAAATCCTTTTTCCCCATATGCCCCAGCACAAATCCCCCCCAAAAAATGTTCCCCTCCTTGCACAATCCCCCCCACTCCAAATCCCCCCTCCCAGCACAAATTCTTCTCCCCCAATGACTCATCCTAGCACACATTCCCCCTTCTAGCACAAATACCTCCCAATCACTGCTACTGGTAAAAATCACCTGCCCCCCCAAAATAGTTCCCCTCCTAGCACAGATCCTCTTCATCCCTCCCAACCATCCCTCCCAACACAAATCCCCCCCTCCCCCAAATCACCACTCCTAGCACACCCTCCCAAATGTCTCCTCCTAGAACAATTCTTACTCCCTGCTACCCCCCAAATTCCCCCTTCCAACACAAATTCCCTCCCCTCAATCTCCTTGTGGTACCCCCTCACCTCACATGATATCACAGTGATCAGGGCAGCCTCCCCTCCTGCCCACCCCTTGTCCCGACCCTGACTGATGCATTAGTGAACGGTGGCAGCTAGTTAACCCCTTTGTGCTGTATTAGTTGCTCCAGTGTCAGTGTTAATTAACACTGCAGCATGAAGGGATTAATAAACACTGCCACAGGCCACTAATACAGCAGCACAAATGGATTGATTAAAATCACCACTGCCCATCAGTGTAGAAAGATTAACCACTTCAAAACACAACCAATTCTAACATTTCTCACATATATGTAAAAATCATCATTTTTGTTGCTAGAAAATTACTTAGAACTTCCAAATATTATATATTTTCTAAAAGCAAAGGCCCTGGAAAATTAATCGGTGGTAGTTATAATTTTTTTATGTCTCAATATTTGCACAACGGTTTATCAAACGCAACTTTTTCAGGAAAAAATACACTTTCATTTAATACACACACAGAATATAATACCCAAATTTTGTAAAATATAAAAGATAATATTACTCCAAATATATGTATATATATATATATATATATATATATACAGTTGTGTTCAAAATAATAGCAGTCAGACATCACTAACCTGATCAATCACTGTTTTTGGTAGAAATTATATTTCTACATGGCAAATAATTTTCTAGCAGGTGTAGTAGAGTAATAGAAATCCAACAGACCCAATAGTCATGACATGTATGCTGCTGATTCTGTGTAATTGAATCACTAATTGAAAGGGGCATGTTCACAATAATAGCAGTGTGGAGTTGTATTAGTGAGGTCATTCATTCTTTGAAAAACAGGTGGCAATCATTGCCCTTATTTAAGGAAGGAAGGCAGCAAATGTTGTACATGCTGGTTACAGTGCATTTCTCTCTGAAATTCTGAGGAAAATGGGTCCTTCCAGACATCGTTCAGAAGAACAGCGTACCTTGATTAAAAAGTTGATTGGAGAGGGGAAAACATATAAAGAAGTGCAGAAAATGATAGGCTGCTCAGCTAAAATGTTTGCAAATGCTTTAAAATGGCAACCAAAACCTGAAAAACGTAGAAGAAAGTGAAAAACTACCATTCGAATGGATAGAAGAATAGCCAAAATGGCAAGGACTCAACCAACAATCAGCTCCAGGAAGATCAAAGAAGATCAAAAGTTACCTGTGAGTACTGTTAAAATTAGGAGAAGCCAAGCTATCTACAAGAAGCCCCCGCAAAGTCCCACTGTTGAAAAAAAGACGTGCTGAAGAGGTTACAAGAGGTTACTCATCAAATATGTCTTCTCTCTCCCGTTCAGCCTTACATAGAATGAAATGGGCCCTCCATGACTTTAATCTCTGTGATCTCTGGTGCCTTCTGAATTCCCAAGGTAAGGACTACCGTTTCTTTTCAATCCCTCACAACAGTTACAGTAGACTGGATTGCGTTTTTGTCTCTCCTGACTTATTGGACTGTTCTCTTTCAGCCCATATATATACCATCCTTTTTTCCAATCATGCCCCCATATACAGTATGTCTCTGTTGACCTTAAATCATTTAATGCTATTTCAAAACAGTGTTCATTCTTGCCCCAGACATTGGAGGCCTGGATTACTCTCATCCTCAAACTGGGAAAAGACCTGACTAGATGTGGCAGCTACTGGCCGATATCTCTCATTAATGCAAAAATATTTGCTAAATTGGTAGCTAATCGCTTACAACCCCACCTCCCATTCTTTATCCATAGTGAACAAGTTGTATTCTTAAAAGCTAGAGAAGCAAAAGATAATACTTATTAAGAGTTAGATATTATAGAGCCTATGACCATTGACACAGACAACTGGGTGCATTGGCATTTCCTGGTTTCCTCCTTGCATTAAATTGACCTGGGGGGCACTGAATATAAAATATCATGGCCTTATACCACAATCCAGATATGCTTAGAAGGCATCCTGACAGCATTCTTTACCATCCATAATGGCACCCGACAAGACTGCCCCCTATCCCCCTTGCTTTTCATTCTCAACAAGGAACATCTTGCCATACACCTAAAAGCCAACAACATCATCAAAGGGATCCAGGTGGGCAATGACACCCACAAATTGGCTCTTTTTGCTGACAACCATCTTCATTTCCTCACCCAACCATCCATTAGCCTGCATAAAGTTATGACTGAATTTGAGTGCTTCAGTAACCTAAGCAATTTCAAAGTCAATGCCTCCAAATCTAAAATACTAAAAATCACCTTCCCTTCTTTGTTAGGGGCCCAAATTCAACGAGAGTTCCTTTTCATTAATGGTCATTAATGATTTTATCACTTACCTGGGAACATGTATTCCAGCTGATCTTTCAGCCATCTATCACTTAAACTACCAAAGAATATTAATCGATGTCTTCAAAGACTTGATGCATATTTCATGGTTTGGACACATTAACAGATTAAAAATGGATATCCTTCTTTGTTTTCTTTATACTTTCAATGTGATCCCTGTTGTTCCTCTGAGAAGCTTCTTCTCTCAATTAAGTTAATGGATCATTTAATTTGTATGGGGGCCTCATCGCCCCCACATGAAAATGGCAGTACTTATCAAACTCAAATTGGATGGAGCCTTTGGTCTTCCAGACTTTGAACTGTATCATAAGACAGCCATATTGACAAGAATGTCTGACTGGTTTCACCATAGATCGGACAGGTGGGTGGTGCAACTGGAAGAAGCCTTTCCCCCCTGGACCTTCGGGCTCTGCCCTAGATATCTTCCTCTCTGCATCCACCCTTACCTTCCCTTCCTTTCTTAGCCCAACATCTTCTATCCCTTTTAGGATAGATTTTCTCTACCAGGCCCCCTGAAGCCTATTTTTGACAACCCCTCTTTTGGACCCAAACTACAAACCACCACTGTAGCATTCTTATCTCAGAGAGACTGGCCCCAACTATTCCATTTTTCACCTAACTATAATCTCAAGGGCCTTGTGTCATTTTCCTACATCCATGTCTCTTAGCCAACATTGGATCTCCCTGACTCAGCTTACAAGTTTTCTCCACAGACTTTGGACTGTGGAACTCCCATTCTTTTTGAATGGGAAAAACACTGTATCTCCATACCTCCTTTTCCAAAGAGAACTAGAGAAAATGTTTCACTTTTACATATAAACCTTCATGTTTTATTATTTTCAGAAAAATAGCTATAAGATAATGTCCTTACAGTACCGGACCCCAGTGTATCTACATTGTATATAACCCTCCTCCAGTATATATTGGAGATGCACAGATGAGGTTTCCTACTTACATATTTGGTGGGGCTTTCTGTTGATTTCTCAGTTTTGGCAAAAATATTTACCTCATACAATATTTCCCCTCATGCCAGGGTGCTAGGCGTAATCCTAGACTCTGACCTCTCCTTTGGGCCCCACATCCACTCACTGGCTAAATCCTGCCGCCTCAACCTCCGGAACAATTCCAAAATCCGCCCCTTCCTGACCAATGACACCACAAAACAACATATCAACGCCCTGGTTATATCCCGCCTCGATTACTGCAACTCCCTCCTCACTGGTCTACCGGTACACAGGTTATCCCCCCTTCAGTCTATTATGAATGCTGCTGCTAGACTCCTACACCTTACCAACTGATCAACGACTGCTGCCCCTTTCTGCCAATCCCTCCACTGGCTTCCACTAACCCAGTGGTGGGCAACCTTTTTTTTCAACTGAGCCAAATCTCGCCAAAACCACGATTGAAATTTATTTTGAGAGCCACATTTTTAAAACTGAAAATATATCCCCCATATAGTAATTCATCCCCCATAGTAATTCATCCCCCATAGTAATTCATCCCCCATATAGTAATTCATCCCCCATAGTAATTCATCCCCCATATAGTAATTCATCCCCCATATAGTAATTCATCCCCCATATAGTAATTCATCCCCCATATAGTAATTCGTCCCCCATAGTACTTCATCCCCCATATAGTAATTCATCCCCCATATAGTAATTCATCCCCCATAGTAATTCATCCCCCATAGTAATTCATCCCCCATATAGTAATTCATCCCCCATAGTAATTCATCCCCCATAGTAATTCATCCCCCATATAGTAATTCATCCCCCATATAGTAATTCATCCCCCATATAGTAATTCATCCCTCATAGTAATTCATCCCCCATAGTAATTCATCCCCCATATAGTAATTCATCCCCCATATAGTAATTCATCCCCCATAGTAATTCACCCCCCATAGTAATTCATCCCCCATATAGTAATTCATCCCCCATATAGTAATTCATCTCCCATAGTAATTCATCCCCCATATAGTAATTCATCCTCCATAGTAATTCATCCCCCATATAGTAATTCATCCTCCATAGTAATTCATCCCCCATATAGTAATTCATCCCCCATAGTAATTCATCCCCCATATAGTAATTCATCCCCCATAGTAATTCATCCCCCATATAGTAATTCATCCCCCATAGTAATTCATCCCCCCTATAGTAATTCATTCCCCATATTGTGTCAATTCACTTACCTTTGCTCCGCGCGTTCCTCTCGCCGCGTTCCCGCGCCGTTCCGGTCTTCAGGGCGGACTGTGAGAGGAGAGGAGTTCGTCACGCTGCCCCGCCTACATCCTGACAGCCAATGTTTGCCACGCTCCGCGGGCCGGATTAAAAGGTCCGCCGGGCCGTATGCAGGCCGTAGTTTGCCCATTGCCGGGCTAGCTGCAGAGTCCTGACTTTTGGGGCGGCCGCCCGAGAGGAGGGAGGGGAGCGGGCGCCCGGCACACAGAAGAGCCGCATTAATGTGTGTAAAGAGCCGCATGTGGCTCGCGAGCCGCGGCTTGCCAACCACTGCACTAACCCAATGTATAAAATTCAAAATACTAACCACAGCTTACAAAGCCATCCACAACACTGCCCCTAGCTACATCACCAGCCTCATCCACAGATACCGCCCAAATCGCCCACTCCACTCCTCCCATGATATCCTCCTCTATAGCTCCCTCATCACCTCCTCCCACGCTTGCCTCCAGGACTTCTCCAGAGCCTCTCCCATCCTCTGGAACTCCCTACCACAGCATGTTCGGTCAGCCCCCACCCTGTCTGCCTTTAGGCGATCTTTGAAAACTCACTTCTTCAGGGAAGCCTACCCCACCTCCACCTAAGAACAGTACTTGAATCACCTCCGCCAGATCATCCCCCGCAGCTATCACCTTTTGTATCACCTCCCCCTTCCTTTAGATTGTAAGCTCCACGAGCAGGGCCCTCCTATTCCTTCTGTACTGAAATGTATTGTAATTGTACTGTCTCCCTTATATTGTAAAGCGCTGTGCAAACTGTTGGCGCTATATAAATCCTGTATAATAATAATAATACAACTCAATGTGTATTATTGATATGAAGTCCTCTCTGGCAGTTGCCCTTTTGTTGGTAAATCCTGGGTCTATTTCAAAGATTAAAAAGGGCAACCTGCACCATTGTCTGTTGGCGGCTAAGGTTGGTATCGCCCGCCACTGAAAAACTACCTCTCCTCTTCATCCCTTGGAGTGGTCCCACATACTCAATGACATTATGGCAATGGAAATGTTGGTAGCTGAGGACAGTCCTGATCCTAATAAAGTTTATACCATATTGACGAGTTGGCAGACCTATAGTGACTCTATGACCTATAGCTGCTTTTCAAGCCTTAGTTTCTCAGTAATTTGACCACTTCCCCTTTTATTTACAATATCTTTGAGCATTTTCAGAACCTCAATTTCCTTCCCTCTACTCATCCCCTTCCCCCTTTAAATATACACCAATGCTTCAGGTATGTCATAGGTTTATTACCTTGATCTTTTTTGCATTTTAAAAACTAGCTTTACACCTATTTTAATATACTGTGTATTGTCTGCAGATTGTGTACGCTCAGAAAGTTCTTTTATCCATGGCATTACAAGTATGAAAAAAGGGTACACTTTTTGTTATTGTTTTTGACTGTACTATTCTGTACCATAAAAAAACTTTGGATTAAAATATATTTGACTAAAAAAGATAATAAAAAAATAAAAAATATATGTCCAACCAAAATAAAAAATAAAAAGCATTAAACTTAAACCCTAGACTTTTAACAACAAAAAAGCTTCCAAAACTAAAAAAATATAAAAAAAACAATAGAACCACGAACCCTTGTTTTTAGATTTTTAACATAAAATAAAAAAACTAAAACTTACAGAAAAAAAACATCCACCAAAAGTAAACACAAGCGGGATCAACAGCAGCTAACCAGCAACATGAGTTGCTGCTTGCAAAGACAAAAAGGTGGTCCTAAAAAGACCTTTTGGGTCTATTCATTGTAAATTCACACCACAATAAACTTTACAGTGGTGGAGGACTGAACAGCACAATGAAGGGGTACATTCCACTTTCAGTAGCCTGGACAAAGGCGTAGAGAATGTCAGGCCCCCATAACTGCTGTCTGTCTCTGGGTGTGTGGCTTCTCTTTCTGTCCTTTCATGCCCCCTAGATTTTTGTAAAATCAGATTTTTGGAAAAAGGCTGCATGCATGGGTTCAATAGAGTTTGTTGAGATACATTATAAAGATGATAACTAATCATATTTTAATATTGTTAATATGTTTATGTTTGTTGTTCCCGGCAAAAAAGCTATTTCCTGTTTTCTATGCTGAAGTAAGCTATTTTTGTTTAAATATATATATATATATGTTTATATTTTATTTATTATGTAAATATGTTTTTATTATGTTTGATTGTAAGATTTTATTAAACAAAAATGTACATTCCACTTTCAGTAGCTGTAATGTGGCAGTAAACAACCCTGACTATTTCTCTGTAGATAGTATACTAGCATTGTACAGTAGCACTAACAACTATCTCTCCCTCACAAAGCAGTCAGCTGTCCCTCACTATTCCAACCTCAACACACATTGACAAAAGGCTGATGGGAGAGCTGACTTTTCAGTGGAGGAGGCTGATAAATTTTCATAGCCTCATTATAGGCCACACTTTTCCATCCAACCATAGTTTACAGGTAAGGCAAAACATTATTGCTAGCCTGTCAAGCATAAGATCACCTTGAATACAGTCCTATTCACCCTAACACTATCCTCATTCGAAAATTCATCTTTTTTTTCACATGACCCTCTTTCCAGAGTTTCATGAGGCCCCTCAATGCCCTGTTATCCCTTCTGCTATGCTATTTTAAATCTTGGAGCTGAGTGCATAGCTAATCTGTTTTTATTATACTTATGTTTCAATATACTCTTCCAGGCAAAAAGATTCTTGTTTATTCAAACAAGTTTGATTAGGTATTTGTCATCTGCGGTCCCTAAATTGTCCTGCTGGTGGCCAATTTTACACTGTTGATCAGTGGCAGGAGAGTTTTTAAGAACAGGGACAGCCACAGTTAAATACTGGCCAAGTTCTATCTCCTGGTCAAAGCAAGCCCATTACCATTGGATGTATGAGCATGTGGCACTGCTAAGGCTAGTGCTAAAGGTACATTTTTTCCACAGTCAAATATGCACTGCCAATGCATGCTGTAACTGAGAATGACCATGAAAATTTACTGTTCCATGACACCACATACAACTTTAAGGAATCCACCAAGCATGTTATTTAAAGGAGTTGAGAGCCACATGAAAAGACTGTACACTGTACAGTACCTAAAAACATTTTTCTAGAATTAATGCATGTGCCTAATGGCAATACCCAGCTTCTCATTACTTTTTTTTATAGTAGTTTGCCTATTATCCCTAAAAATGACCAAAATTTAGCAAGATGTGTTCCTATAAACTTCAATAGGATTCACCTCTAATTTTGGTTACCCTGTACTCTGCTCTACTGACCCCTGTACAATACCCTGTACTCTGCCCATGTACACTGCACTGCTGACTCCTGCACTCTGCCCTTCTAACCCATGTAAATTGCCCTGCAGACCCCTGTACTCTGCCCTGTACACTGCCCCCGTTGACCCCTGTACTTTTTCCCACTGATCCTTGTCCTCTGACCTGTACAGTACACTGCTGACTCCTGTACTTGGCCCTATACTCTGCCCTGCATTTTTAATAATAATTTTATGTTAGTAAATCTGAAGTTGTAAATATTATTATTATATTAATATGTATTGTATCCCATTTATTTTAGTTAAACACCTCCTTTAAATGCATGTATTATTATTATTTTTATTTGTGAGAGTCTACTGAAATAACTGTGTTCATAGACAACAATTTAGTAAACCACAATTTTGTAGGACAATAATTAGAGATGAGCGAATTTCTCAAAAATTCGATTCGGCTGATTCGGCGAATTCCAGTGTGAAATTCGATTCGATGCGAATTTCTTCGCTACGAAGATGACATATAAAAAGGGTTTCTAGGCTTCAGAGAGCCTTTAAATTAGTGCAGAACACTGTACCTTTAATTTAAATGCCCTTGGAGATGAGGAAAGAGAAGGAGAAGGAGAAGGAGAAGGATGAGAAGAAGGAGAAGGAGAAGGATGAGAAGATGGAGAAGGAGAAGGATGAGAAGAAGGAGAAGGAGAAGGATGAGAAGAAGGAGAAGGAGAAGGATGAGAAGAAGGAGAAGGAGAAGGATGAGAAGAAGGAGAAGGAGAAGGATGAGAAGAAGGAGAAGGAGAAGGATGAGGAGAAGGAGAAGGATGAGAAGAAGGAGAAGGATGAGAAGAAGGAGAAGGATGAGAAGGAGAAGGAGAAGGATGAGAAGATGGAGAAGGAGAAGGATGAGAAGATGGAGAAGGAGAAGGATGAGAAGAAGGAGAAGGAGAAGGATGAGAAGGAGAAGGAGAAGGATGAGAAGAAGGAGAAGGATGAGAAGAAGGAGAAGGAGAAGGAGAAGCAGAAGGAGAAGGATGAGAAGAAGGAAAAGGAGAAGGATGAGAAGATGGAGAAGGAGAAGGATGAGAAGAAGGAGAAGGAGAAGGATGAGAAGAAGGAGAAGGAGAAGGATGAGAAGATGGAGAAGGAGAAGGATGAGAAGATGGAGAAGGAGAAGGATGAGAAGAAGGAGAAGGAGAAGGATGAGAAGAAGGAGAAGGAGAAGGATGAGAAGAAGGAGAAGGAGAAGGATGAGAAGAAGGAGAAGGAGAAGGATGAGAAGAAGGAGAAGGAGAAGGATGAGAAGAAGGAGAAGGATGAGAAGAAGGAGAAGGAGAAGGATGAGAAGAAGGAGAAGGAGAAGGATGAGAAGAAGGAGAAGGATGAGAAGAAGGAGAAGGATGAGAAGAAGGATGAGAAGAAGGATGAGAAGAAGGATGAGAAGAAGGAGAAGGATGAGAAGCAGGACAGTTCTGTGACAGTTTCTGTCTATTTCTGACAGTTCTGGGACATTCACTCCATACAGCTGTTTCAACCGCTGTATGGAGGGAATGTCATGGAACTGTCAGAAATAGTCTATTTCTGACAGTTCTGGGACATTCACTCCATACAGCTGTTTCAACCGCTGTATGGAGGGAATGTCATGGAACTGTCAGAAATAGACTATTAATGACAGTTCTGGGACTCTGACAGTTCCATGACATTCCCTTCATACAGCGGTTGAAACAGCTGTATGGAGTGAATGTCCCAGAACTGTCATTAATAGTCTATTTCTGACAGTTCCATGACATTCCCTCCATACAGCGGTTGAAACAGCTGTATGGAGTGATTGTCCCAGAACTGTCAGAAATAGTCTATTTCTGACAGTTCTGGGACATTCACTCCATACAGCTGTTTCAACCGCTGTATGGAGGGAATGTCATGGAACTGTCAGAGTCCCAGAACTGTCATTAATAGTCTATTTCTGACAGTTCCATGACATTCCCTCCATACAGCGGTTGAAACAGCTGTATGGAGTGAATGTCCCAGAACTGTCAGAAATAGACTATTTATGACAGTTCTGGGACATTCACTCCATACAGCGGTTGAAACATTGTATCTATTTTTTTCCATAAATGACATTCTGCAGATACACTTAGAGGAGCGCTGCAGATACACTTTTTGCCGGCTTGGAATTATTCTTATTTTCATCCTACTTCTTCTTTTTCTTCTTATGAGGATGAGGATGAGGATGAAGAAGAAGAAGTAGGATGAAAATAAGATTAATTCCAAGCCGGCAAAAAGTGTATCTGCAGCGCTCCTCTAAGTGTATTTGCAGAATGTCATTTATGGAAAAAAATAGATACAATGTTTCAACCGCTGTATGGAGTGAATGTCCCAGAACTGCCATAAATAGTCTATTTCTGACAGTTCTGGGACATTCACTCCATACAGCGGTTGAAACAGCTGTATGGAGTGAATGTCCCAGAACTGTCAGAAATAGACTATTTATGACAGTTCTGGGACTGTCCTTCCATACAGTGGTTGAAACATTGTATGTATTTGTTTCCATAAATGGATCCATTTATAGAAACAAATACATACAATGTTTCAACCGCTGTATGGAAGGACAGTCCCAGAACTGTCATTAATAGTCTATTTCTGACAGTTCCATGACATTCCCTCCATACAGCGGTTGAAACAGCTGTATGGAGTGATTGTCCCAGAACTGTCAGAAATAGTCTATTTCTGACAGTTCTGGGACATTCACTCCATACAGCTGTTTCAACCGCTGTATGGAGGGAATGTCATGGAACTGTCAGAAATAGACTATTAATGACAGTTCTGGGACTGTCCTTCCATACAGCGGTTGAAACATTGTATGTATTTGTTTCCATAAATGGATCCATTTATGGAAACAAATACATACAATGTTTCAACCGCTGTATGGAAGGACAGTCCCAGAACTGTCATTAATAGTCTATTTCTGACAGTTCTATGACATTCCCTCCATACAGCGGTTGAAACAGCTGTATGGAGTGAATGTCCCAGAACTGTCAGAAATAGACTATTTCTGACAGTTCTGGGACATTCCCTCCATACAGCGGTTTCCGGCAAAAAGTGTATGTGCAGAGTTCCTCTATTCTGCAGATACACTTAGAGGAGCTCTGCAGATACACTTAGAGGAGCTCTGCACATACACTTTTTGCCGGCTTGGAATTATTCTTATTTTCATCCTACTTCTTCTTCTTCTTCTTCTTCTTCTTCATCCTCATCCTCATCCTCTTCTTCTTCTTCTGAGGATGAGGATGAGGATGAAGAAGAAGAAGAAGTAGGATGAAAATAAGATTAATTCCAAGCCGGCAAAAAGTGTATGTGCAGAGCTCCTCTAAGTGTATCTGCAGAATAGAGGAACTCTGCACATACACTTTTTGCCGGCTTGCAATTATTCTTATTTTCATCCTACTTCTTCTTCTTCTTCTTCTTCTTCATCCTCTTCTTCTTCTTCTGAGGATGAGGATAAAGAAGAAGAAGAAGAAGAAGAAGTAGGATGAAAATAAGATTAATTCCAAACAGGCAAAAAGTGTATGTGCAGAGCTCCTCTAAGTGTATCTGCAGAATAGAGGAACTCTGCACATACACTTTTTGCCGGCTTGGAATTATTCTTATTTTCATCCTACTGCTTCTTCTTCATCCTCATCCTCATCCTCAGAAGAAGAGGATGAGGATGAGGATGAAGAAGAAGAAGAAGAAGAAGAAGTAGGATGAAAAGAAGAATAATTCCAAGCCGGCAAAAAGTGTATGTGCAGAGTTCCTCTATTTCTGACAGTTCTCTCACAGCTTCTTCACATGTACAGCGGTTGAAACATCTGTATCCTAAATGGAAACTAATAGATACAAATTGTATCTATTAGTTTCCATTTAGGATACAGATGTTTCAACCGCTGTACATGTGAAGAAGCTGTGAGAGAACTGTCAGAAATAGAGGAACTCTGCACATACACTTTTTGCCGGCTTGGAATTATTCTTCTTTTCATCCTACTTCTTCTTCTTCTTCTTCATCCTCATCCTCATCCTCTTCTTCTGAGGATGAAGATGAAGAAGAAGAAGAAGTAGGATGAAAAAAAGAATAATTCCAAGCCGGCAAAAAGTGTATGTGCAGAGTTCCTCTATTTCTGACAGTTCTCTCACAGCTTCTTCACATGAACAGTGGTTGAAACATCTGTATCCTAAATGTAAACTAATAGATACAATGTTTCAACCGCTAAACATGTGTTCCTTCTGTCAGAGAACTGTCAGAAATAGCGGAGCTCACTGCAGGGACACTTTTGCCGGCTGATCGGGAAATGTTCGATTCGCGCACCCGAAGTAGGCAAAATTTCGGTTTCGCCGCGAATCGAATATTTCCTGAAATTCGACTCGAATTCCGGTTCGCCTGGTTCGATTCGCTCATCTCTAACAATAATATTGACCTATACATTACCAAAAATAATGTTAAAATGATTATACATTCCCTTTCATTTCATATTTGTGATTGGACAGTATGATAGATTGACAATCATGCTCTATACACATACATTACAGTTTGCCACTGTGAAATTAATCAAAACAAAATGAAGATGGTGCTCTTTGAGATTGTTAATTAGCGCACAGGCTAATTTGCCCTCATGGTACTCATTAGGACTCACAAGCACAATGGGAAACAAAGAACAGAAGATGCAATTTACTCAAGTTGTAAAACTCTAGCTTCTCTGTTGGGAGGAACAGAAACTGTAATTTACTCAAGTTGTAAAACTCTAGCTTCTCTGTTGGGAGGAACAGAAACTGTAATTTACTCAAGTTGTAAACTCTAGCTTCTCTGTTGGGAGATTTCTTATGTCCTAATTAGAAACAGGAGAATAATTATCAATGAAATGTCCTAATTAGAAACAAGAGAATTAATTATCAATGAAAGCAAACACAAATATTTCATGATATTATCTGAAACAAATTACCAGGTGTAACAACTACGCTAACACCATTGTTAACTAAGAAGTAATGATGAAATCTTTTTTAACTCCAATTGAAGTATATATGATTAGTCTTACCTTACTAATATATATATATATATATATATATATATATATATATTAATATAAAACTATTCTTGGTAGTGATATTGTGTTGGGTGTAAATGTTATAGCGACTAAAACAAGTTGTCACTTTTAATATCCAGTTAAAAAGTAAAAGAACAAGTTTATCCTAACCTTTATCCTAAGCTATCATTTAAATGGCTCCTCCAGTTTTCTGACGATAGAAAATAACAACTAAACAAACAAGTCTGCATGCCAGTTATAGATATAAAATCATTAAACTATTAAATCAATACCATCAACAATTTATTAGGATTGGGTGAATCTGCCCAGGTTTGGTTTGCAAATCTTGCTTGAAACTCAGTGAAACCAAATTAGAGGTGAATCCTATTGAAGTTCATAAGAGCAAATCTTGCTACATTTTGGTCATTTTTAGGAAATAGGCAAACTACTATTAAAAAAAAGTAATGGGAAGCTGGGTGTTGCCATGAGGCACATGTACCAATGCTAGAATAAATGTTTTTAACCACTTGCCATCCTGAGGATTTACCCCTCTTCCTGACCAGGCCTCTTTTTGCTATTCGGTGCAGCACTATTTCAACTGGTAATTGCACAGCCATGCAATGCTGTACCCAAACAAAATTTATGGCCTTTTTTCACACAAATAGAGCTTTCTTTTGGTGGTATTTGATCACCTGTGTGCTTTTTATTTTTTTGTGCTATAAACAGAAAAAAATGAAAATTTTGAAAAAAAAAAGATTTTTTACTTTCAGCTATATAAAAAATATAGTAAACTCAAATTTAGTCATAAATGTAGGCCAAAATGTATTCTGCTACATGTTTTTGGTAAAAACAAATCCCAATAAGTGTATATTGATTGCTTTGTGTGAAAGTTACAGCGTCTAAAAACTATGGTGTAGATACTGCAATTTACGCCATTCTTCGCTATACAAAGCTGCACTATTTTAACTGACAATGGCGCGGTCATGCAATACTGTACATAAATGAAATTTATGTCCTTTTTTCACACAAATAGAGCTTTCTTTTGGTGGTATTTGATCACCTGTGTGCTTTTTATTTTTCACGCTATAAATAAAAAAAGTTTAAACAAAAATATTTTCTCATTTCTGTCATAAAAAATATCCAAAAAACTCAGATTTCGTCATAAATTTAGGTCAAAAAGTATTCTGCTACATGTTTTTGGTAAAAAAAAAACCAATAAGTGATATTGATTGCTTTGTGTGAATGTTATAGAGTCTACAAACTATGGCATAGATAATGGAATTTACACAGCTTTTACTCTGTGCTGTCCTGGGCATTCAAACACTCCCAAATGACCCCTTTTTGGACAGTAGACACCCTAAGCTATCTGCTGAGAGGCATATTGAGTCAATGGAAGATTTTTTTTTCCACAAGTTTTTGGAAAATGACAAAAACATTTTTTTTCTACACAAAGTTGTCATTTAAATTATATATTGCTCACACAAGCCATGGGTATATGTGGAATTACACCCCAAAATATATTCTGCTACTTCTACCAAGTATGAGGGTACCACATGTGTGAGACTTTTTGGGGACCTAGCCACATACAGGAGCCTGAAATTCAATGACCACTTTGAAAGCCTGAAGGTGTGTAACTTCCTCATTTCACTTCTTCACTACCTATCACAGATTTGGAGGCCCAGAAATGCCAGTATAGCACCCCTCCCCTCCCTCTTTTTGGAAAGTAGACACCTCAAGGAAATTAAAAAGAGGCGTGGGGAGTATTTTGCAGATCTCATTTTTCCTCACAAGGTTTTGAAATATTGTAAGGGTGTGACGCATGGATAAATTCTGATGTCCAATGTTAAACTATAATGTGCCTGTAATATGCTCTTTGGTCAGTAGATGGCAGCAAAGTACAAGAATCGATTTTGTAGTGACTTTTGCTAAGACAAGATAAATGCTTATTTACCCTATAAAGTTTAATGAATACTAATTTAGGGGCCGAGTAGGACCCTCAGAAGGGTCATAGTGAACTGTAAATGCAGGTTTGAGTCTGCAATTAAGAAATGACTTATTGCATCACAAACTCTATGGGAAGGGGAGGAGTTCCTGTGCTGAGGAAGAAGTGGAGTCTGGGTCTGGCTAATGGATGCTGAGGACATCTGGAGAATCTGTGTGGGGCCTGGAAGAGGATTTACGGCTCACAGTGGAATCTGGCGACGGCACCTAAGGAAGATTCACAACGAGACCAGGAAACAAGTGACTGTATGGTCCCGGAGTTGGATCAGGAAAAAGCACCAAGAGCCTGCCAGGGAACTGTAAGTGCGGCTTTGCCGCAGCACATCGCACCACACGTGGTCAGTGACATTTTGGATATACCAGAAAGTTACAAGAGACACACCCCACTTTCCTTTGGATTACAAATAGTATTGCGCAATACTTAGGGTGCACCCCAACGTTATATCTTGCTCAGGAACATTCAGGCGCAGCCAGGCTGCTTTCTGGACTTTGGGGAAAAGTCCGCAAGTACGGGGTTAGTGTTAGACAGTATTATTCTTACTGTATGGTTATGCGCTGTTATCATTCTACATGATCACTATAACTGTTCAGTAAACGTAATTGTTTTAAAAGAACCGCTGTCTGTGTCTGTGTGGCATCGTGTACCCTCTGAATCTGTGGGCCCAGCCCTCGGTCTTCCTTCAATATAAAAGAAGAAAAGAAAAATATATGTTTTTGTTTTCTTTCTTCATATTCCAAAAACTTGTGGCAACAAACAAGATTTGCAAAATACTCACCATGCTTCTTATCAAATTCCTTGGGGTGCATACTTTCCAAAAAGGGGTCATTTGGTGCTATCTTGGCATTTCAGGGCCTCCGAAACTGTGATAGGTAGTCTGGAAGTGTAATGAGGAAATAAAGTCATTTAAAAGCCTGAAGGTGCTTATTGGATTTTGGGGTCCAGTACTTGGCTAGACTGCCAAAAAGCCTCTTACATGTGGTATCCCCATACTTCGGAGAAGTAACAGAATGTATTTTGGGGAGTAATTCCACATATACCCATAGCATGTGTGAACAATAAATCATTTAAGTGACAATTTTATGTAAAAAAACTTGTGGTAAACAAATAAATTCTTCTATTGACTCAAGATGCCTCTCAGCAAATAGTTTGGGGTGTTTACTTTCCAAAAAAGGTTCATTTTGGGGGGTGGGGGCATTCTATGCCCAGCATTAGAAGTTTATGCCACACATAACTCACTCTTCTAACCAGCTGAAGACCAAGCCTTTTCTGACACTTTTTGTTCACATGAAAAAAATCTGTATTTTTTGCTAGGAAATAACTTTGAACCCCCAAATATTATATATTTTTTTAAAGCAGACACCCTAGTGAATAAAATGGTGGGTGCTGCAATTTTTTATGTCACATAGTACTCACGCAGCAATGTTTCAAATGCACATTTTTAAAAAAAAATACACTTTTTTTATTTTTAATGCACAAAAACACAGTATATTGGTCAATTATTTTGTAAAATATAAAAGATGATAGTATGCCGAGAAATACCAAACATGACGTGCTTTAAAACTGCACATACCCCGTGCAATGGCGACAAACTGCATACATTTTTAATATTCATAGGCAACGCTTTAAAAGCCTTTACAAGCTACCATTTTAGATCTAAAGAGGAGGTCTAGTGATAGAATTACTGCCCTTGATCTGACGTTCACAGTGATACCTCACATATATGGTGCAACCGCTGTTTACATACTGGCACAGGGTCAACGCTCACGCACGCAGATGAACACGCGCAACAGGGGGAAGAGGGTGCTTTTTTTTTAAGTTATTTTGATTTTTTTTTTATTATTTTTACACTGTCCCTTTTCATTTTTTTTATCACTTTTAATGCTATTACAGGGAATGCAAATATCCCCTATAACTTCAATGGGCATTGTCATATATTCTTTTTTGAGAAATCTGGGGTCTATCAGACTCTAGATATCTCCTCTGCCCTTACATTATATAATCCCACCAAGATCAGTGTAATCAGATGCTTTCCCAATTTACAAATGGCACTGTTTATATCCTGCAAAACTGAAGTGGTGAAATGCTCGTAGCTTCCGATTTCTTAGGCTATAGAGATGATTGGCACCATTCCGGTCTCCAATCAGCTCTATGGTCAGCTTTCAGAAACACCGGCTGCATTCTTAGGTTCCCCTGATGGCACGGGACTGCCCAAGAAGGCCGTGGAAGGCAGCGGGGGAGGAAGGGCATCTTCTCCCACTGCTTGTAAAAGCAATCCGGCAGCTAATTGGCCACTAGGATTGCTTTTACATGAAAGCCGATCGTCGGCTGAAAAAAACTATACCAAGATGATGCCTGCAGCTGCAGGCATCATCCTGGTGTAACCACTCAAAGTCCAGTGATGTACCAGTACATGGCTGGTCCTTGTTGGGTGTATATGCTATGATCTTATTTTTTTATGCAGCCAGAAAAAGTGTGTGGTATGCCCACCGTTAGAATATACTGCCCTGCAATCAACCACTACTAATAGTGGACACACATGAAATGTGCCAAAAAATATTATAAAATATATATGCCGAAGCATAGGGGCCATCCACCCACTGGCCACCCGAGGCCCCATGCTTTGGCATATATGCTCTTTTTTTAACTGCTAATCAAAAATCTCATCCAACAGCACTGCACACACCTACTTATGTATATTCTGAAAGCAAGACCCTGTTGCTGTCAGAATAAACAAGTCGGTGCTGCAGCTGAATTTCATTTCTCAAGCAGGATTTTTCCCCCTTTCTAAGACGGTTATTTACAAGCCGTTGGGGGAAGCCTCGGCGATTTAGGTTGCACGGTGCCACATGCGCCAATTCCAGGATTGTACAAATGTCTAAATAGTGGCACGCTTGAATAAAAATTGTCCACGTATCAGTGGCACCCCATATGGAAAAAGGATGACACCAAGTCTCAAACTATCTTGCACAGCTCCCCATGTATTCTGGGCATCCGGAGGGCTCCACCTGACTATCTTTTCCCCGTAAATCCGAAACTTATATGTACATGCCATGAAACAAGAGCATTACATGCTCCTGACACTTAGCTTTAAATGTTTCTAAGGAGAAGATGTCATGATTGATTCTAAGAATTTCTATACAGCTTGAAGTGTCTGAAGGGTTCCACATTTTTAACCCTTTGTTAGGATAGACAGTGTTTAAGTCTAGTTTACAGCTGATAATGAAGAACTGTAAACAAAGTACAGAGAGCGCTACATATGTTGAACATTACTCCAAAGGTCCCTCCTAAACATTACATAACAAAGAAAGCATGTTAGGATTTTTAAGTAAAAAGGACATCAAAAATATTTAAAAATGTCTGACAGGAAATCTGATTGGGCTCTCTGCTTAACAGATTGCTGATTGGAGTAATAAGTTCTGCTCATGATGCTCTGGCGCTGTTTGAGTTTGTCTCAAGTTCTTCCCACCTTCTGAAAGCAACTAGAGCCATCCAGAACATAGGCAGGAGCTAGGCAAATAAGCAGCATGAATATGGATGCACCCCTGGACAATTGCAGGGGAGGGTCACCCCATTGCATGCTGGAAGCGGTATTTATCTTCTGTAAGCGCATGGTCTCAGGGTCTTTCCTGAAGAGGATTGCACCAAGCCAGGCTGGAGACAAGCTTGCCTTGCCTGGTACCTGCTGCCATGCAGCCTAAGGTAGGCAACCTGAGGACCTGAAGTAAGAGAGAGAGGCTGTCAGGGACCCCAAATCTGGCCGCGATTGCGCACGGGTTTCCGCATGCGCAGTGTGCCCGGCCGCACTAGCATGCAAGCATTGGGACCTGGGCACCCGCATGCGCATTCGCAATCGTGGACGCGTGCCTGGCACCAATCAGGGCGCCCTATTTAAAACAGGTCAGGTCTGGCTCTAATTGCCATATGGTCTTACCTGCATCCTGTGTTCCTGTATTTGAGATTGCCTTGTTGCCGACCCTGCCTGACCCTGATTTTCTGTCTGTCTCCTGTTCTGATCCCTGGCTTGTCTGACCATTCTCCTGTTTAATCCTGCACGTCTGATCTCCTGTTACCAAACCCTGCTTGTGACCTGTTTATTCTTCTATCTGCTGTTTTGGTACCGTTCTGCTTCCACCGTTACTGACCCGGCCTGCCCGACTCTGCTCTAGCTACCTCCTCACATCAGGCAATGTGTTGGGAGGAGCCAGTGGTGTCACGCCACAAAAACCAAAAGTACATGGTCGCCATTTTGTTCACCAAAAGTGCATGGTCACCATTTTGTTTTCCTCACAAACTGAGAAAACTTGCTGCTGAACCTGGACACCAAGCTATTCACATTTGGGGTCCCCTGAAGTATCCACATCTAGAGTCTATGATATATCAGATTGAAGATGTCGGGCTGAAGGGCCCATTCCCCTTTGTCTAGATAAGCTCTTTTTTTGTAAAGTCTTATTTCCACTGGATAGAGCTGAGTTCGGTATGAGGGGTGAAATTCTTTTCAGGATTGCCTCCACCCTGATCAAATGCTGGTTTTCCAGCATGACCATTTTACAGAATGCGGTCATTTGAGGAGTACACACATGCCAAAAGTTGACCAGTTCCTGCTGATGCACTGCTTCTATTGTTGTATTAGAAGACAGCAAACATTTGTTAAAGAGTTGACTGAAGAATCTGAAGTAGAACAAAAAAATTAGCTAAATTAAGAGTGATTAAAATAATCACCTGAAGGTATCAGCCTATAACCCAGCCTATGGATATCAAGTCTGTATCCTATTTTTTATAGAGAAGCCTTGCAGCAAAATAAATAAATACAATTAGCTCCAGATGGCACAGCATTATATAAGTAACTTCTGACAATAAGTCAACAAAAAACTCCAACCAATACTCAGCAGCAGCAAAAATGTTGATTGTCCAAAAAAGCTAGCAATTAGCATTAAAGTAAAGTTTCCTTAATGACCCTAAATCTCTCCATTTGAAGTTTGACAGCCTTTCCCTGCAACAGCTTGCAATACACTGACACTTTAACTTTTCTCTGTCCTTCTTTTTATAGTGGAGGGGTTGGCACGTAACAAAGACCCCATTATTGGCTATTCTAAGCCAGCTGATGAAAGTTCAGACACTAGCAATGTATCATCATTAAATTTAATAGAAGCGGGCAAATTCCTCTATTAGCGTGCCAGTATCATGAACTACAAATGGCCTAGATTTGCCTCAAACCTACATAGAATCTAACTCTGATCTTATCCCTACACAAGAGGCATTTTTGCAGCTGTTGGGATTTACTCCATAACTCTGAAGTTATTTATACTGTATATTAATGCTCACTATGTCTACTTACAACAGGTCTACTTGCTAAATTAATTTAAGATTCAGTGGGGACTTTTACCCCCGGACACTTTTACCCCCTTCCTGCCCAGGGCAATTTTCAGCTTTCAGCGCTATCACACTTTGAATGACAATTGCGCGGTCATGCAACACTGTACCCATATGAATTTTTTACCATTGTTTTGAGACAGATAAAGCTTTATTTTGGTGGTATTTATTCACCACTAGGATTTTGTTTTTTTTGCTATGTAAATGAAAAATCCAAAAATTTTGAAAAAAAAAGTGTTTAGCAAATAAATAATCTTTCATCATAAATCTTGGCCGAAATGTATTTCGTTATCTTTTTAGTAAAAAAAAAAAAATAAGCCAAATTAGTTTATAACCAAAAATTATAATTTTTAAACTTTTTTTTTACATTTTTATTTATTTTTTTATATTATTATTTATGTTTTTTTTTTTTACATACTGTCACCCTAGCAGTACAGTGTCACCATGAGGACACTGTACTACTTGTGGGGGGTGATGAAGATTTTTTTTTTTTTTACAGTGATTGCTTTTACACCCATATAGGATGTAAAAGCAATCATTTCTCTTTCTCTCTGTCTGCATTCTTGCAGCCATTGAGAACTACTGAGTGAGCTGTGATTGGTCACAGCTTGTCACATGGTACAAGGCTGTTGTGAATAGCCTTGTACCATGTGACCTCTGGATCATTCACAGATTTCACACGTAGTAAGCAATGACTTCACAAGTGAAATCTTGCTTACTACTTTGCATGTGATCACTGATTGGCTAATCAGTGATCACATGATCAGGACCTCGTATAGAGGTCCCATCCACCGATCGATGTTTCACTGTGTCCGGAGGACACAGCTGGCACCGGATCGCGGTGCTGCGTGCTCCCAGGGAGCGCGCACAGCTAGAAATGGCGGGTGCCATTTATGAACGGCAACCCGCCCCTGGAGTGCCACCGTCCTGCCGTTTATAAACAGCAGGCGGATGGCAAGTGGTTAATATAGGTCTAATAGTTTTTTATTAATACATTTATTTATTTATAGGTTTACATTTGAAACTGACACTGTGACATGATGCTCTGCTTCAGATAGTCAGTAACATTACACAAAGTCAAAAACAAGTGTAAAAATAGCAAATGCCATTGATAGCAAAGTGAAACAAAGAGCATCAATTGTCATTTTTATATCTCCCAACAGGAGAGTCTCATAAGTCACGCAGATGAGTCCAATGCTCACCAAGGTTTTAGTAGTTTAATTGGCAGAAAAGAGAGTGGGAAGGGCATGGAAGAGAAAGGTAAAAGGGAAGAAAATAAAAACAAAACAAAAAAGAGGGCCAGAGAGGGCATCTGAGGAGGCATTCCTTAATACAGGTAAGTGGAATGTAATAAACAAAAGTTACTCAATATTGTAAGTATTCAGCAGATATTAAAAATTGTTCCCAGTTGAACCATCTAGCATATTTATCCCGAAGGGTAGAAGTAATCTGTTCCTCACATTGTTTATCATTTACCCCGGCAAACCATTGCCTAACTGTACGTGGGACTGTTGCTTCCATATGCTAGGGACACAGGCTCTCATCACAGTCAAGAGATGCTTAAGCAGTGATTTAGGGTAGCGCTTTCTGGATAGAGTGTAATATTAAATGGGGTCTTTGAAGAGGGAAATATCTGTAAGTTGCTGGATAATTCAAAGGATCTGCTGCCAAAAGGAAAGTATAGATCTCCAGTCCCAAAATCTGTGCAGAATAATCCCCCTGTGAATATTAGCCATGGCTGTTTTACACCTTTCTAGATGCAGAATCATGTTTAGACATTATGTTTCCCTATGTACATGGCATGCTTTTGAACAAGATTAGCCTACTGTGGTATATGATAATTAAAAAAAAAAAACACTGCTTGAATGTGCTACCGAAGGCAGCATGCGGTCAACTTTATCCACAAGACTGCTTTTCAATATTACAGACCAACAGTAAATAGAAAATAAATATGGTTTTACATTCCTTGAATTTGTAACTGCTTTCAACACCTTTTTCTGCCTCTCCCTCTCCCAGGCTTCTTATACAAGGGAATACATTAAGCTGATATCAAGGCAAATTCTGGCACAAGTAAAAATACATTTAATGATTTTTAATGAATACACGTAGTGTATTATCTAGGGGTTTTATTCTGCTTTAACAAAAAGAAAAAGTAACAGTTATTTTCAATCTACCAAAAAGCAATGGAAAATGTGCAAATAAATACAAATTATGATAGCTTGCTCACATCAGTCTGCAATATCTAGAATTATTTGTGATATGTGAAGTGTGCCGCACAGTTTTCATGGAACTACACAATTAGCTCATCTGTTTTATTCTCCAAGGGAGAAGAATTTCTAGGAACTCAGGTTATCTCAGATCGACTGGGAACATGGTATATTGATCTCCAAGGGGTTTGCGAAAACATACATATACCTTAGGAAAATTTCATAGCCTGAGATAAGAGAAGAGGTTGCTTACACACACATTTGCTATACTAAAGAAATTACACTGCGTTTTCTTCACAACTGTTCTGTGGGTAAGAGACAATAAGTTAGACCAATAGTCAAAATGGGCCTTGTACGTCATACATCTTTACAGTCAAAGTATTTGGTACAGTAGAAAATATTTTTTCTGGCAATGGTTCGATTCCACCATTTCCTGTTGAATGGATTTTAACCACTTTAGTTCTCACACCTCTCCCTAAGGGTACACAGTAATTTTTACATTTCTCCTATGGGTCTGTTAATTGTCAATAGCTTTGCCATTTCTTAAGATAATAACATAATACATAGTGTACCATGTAAAATTTTGTAAAGCTTTCTATAATGATGCTGTAAAAATGATTGCATTTTTTATGTAACCCATAGCCAAAAACATAACTAAAAACATACTTTTTGTTCTAATTTGATCAATGTAAATTTTCTAAAATATATTGTAGATAAAAAGTATAAATATTATCCTATACTTTTCCCAGTGTAAAAATGTAAGTAAATTGTGATTTTAGTAGAAAGCATTGCAAAATTATTTACAAGTAAAAATAAGGACTTTTTTAAATTTTGCATTTTAATGTGACACAAAAAAAGGTTTACATTTCAATGGTTAGAAAAATAGAAACAAAAAAATAGCAGGAAAATAATAGTTAAGGGAATAAGGGGTACAAATAAATAATTAGAGTTGATTAGAGTAAACTAAAGGGTAATAAGGAGTTATATAGGAACAAATCTTATAATAAAAACTTTTGTCAACGTGTCAGGTTGCTTGAACTTCACCTTTAGGACAGCACATTCATTTCAATGGGCTACACTGTGCACGAAAATTGCACAAAAGAAGTGCTTGACCTGTTTTTTAAATTATTGCATATATATTGATAATTGTCAGAATTATTAGGACTTTTTACTAACCGAACTCTGCATATATGAGAACTCTAGTTTACACTTTATTAAGTCAGGTAGTTTAATGGTTGCATAGAAGTAATAAGTGATGAGTAAATCTGTCCAGGTTCAAGGTTTGTGGGAAGTCTGCAACCCAGGACTTAGCTCTTACCACATTGAAATCTATGGGAGACAAATCTTGTTTTTTTTTCTGCCATTTTCAAGGCTAATAGATGAGGTATTGCTGTAAAAATGACAAAAGGAACAGGGCACTCCCATTGGTAATGTGTTCCATTGCAAAAAAAATATAGATATCTTGTTTAGCAGGGAGATGGCATTATAAAACAATACACTATGCAACGTATTTCTTAAATAAAAAATACACAGTGTGGGGTTCCCCTTAAAGTTATACCAAGGTTGTTATCCAAACATGCATCCTGGGTGGCCAGGATAGAGACAGCGGCAATTGTGCCATATTTGTAATTTATCTTTAACTGGTAAATATAACTATACTACTGCTGAATTTCCAAGATGGGTCTATGCATTTGTTCTTCCTTTTGAGATGTGTTCACAAAAAGAAGGTGAGCATACAGCTATCACAAGTAATTATGGTTGCCTCTGTCTTAATGCCATGCTAACCATGCAAACTTTTTGCACTCAGAGTCAAAGTACTTGTTTATAAATGTGCCATTTTATTAAAATAAGGGGAAGAAATGGTTAGCAAAAGACTGATACCATGGGGTTCAATACTAATAATCATGCTTTTTTAAATTAAATTAAAATAAATGTTGATCCGAGACAAAAAAGACATTAAATGTTACACATGCCAAGAAACTGAACAGAGATAGGTGTGACTGTGGCAGAGTGTTTCAGTGGATATTGCATATGTATAAAATGTTATTGGAGACAGCAATGACAGGGGTGTGAACTTGCTGAGCAACAAATGTTAGATTTTATAAAAGGTAGGAGTATGTGAGCGCACTAAAAAATGGGGAAGCAGCTATGCACAAAGGTAGCCAAGATAAAACCTCAATAAAACAGTTCAATAATGGTGCAGCGCTAGATACTATTAAAGATATGATCATAAAAAAACCTGATAAAAGGGTACTAGTAAAAGTTCATAAATGAGCAATAAATGATAAACAGTTCAGAGGTGACCATTATTGAAATGTTATATTTTGATAAGGAGACTGAAATTTTATAGGAAACTGATATATGTGAATGATTGACCAGGTCAGCCTGTTCAGTCAGGATTTTATTAATCATGTGAATGCCAGCATATACAGACATCATAATGTCCCATTAAATTACGCTTTGATTTTACACTCGCAGGACACAATTTATACAGCATTTCAAGCTGCATGATAAAAACTTTCCATTAGTTATTAATTAACTTGTGGTACCTTGGATTACATAGAGATAGACAATATCCTAGAAAAAAAGAATGTATCCACTTTAGTAAGATTATCCTGTTTGCAACCTCCAACAGAGTTAAAGTTCAGTTAAAAAAAAAGTTTTGGAATATTTAATTCCACAATAAATAGTACTTCGACTCAGGGGTAAATACAATAGATTCCATGTTTCCATAGGGAGCACTAAAGCACAGGCTCATGGAGGCCCAAGTTTACCCACACAGGGACTCACAGGTGTTCTGTGAATCTCTGTATAGGCAGTTTTCTTTATGTCAATTGGGATGCAGTGTCTGCATGGACACAGCCGTTACTCCCAATTTGCCATCCATGTGGGTGTGGGTGCATGTCTTCAAATGCACACTGTGAGTTCAGGAACATGCACCCACATGAATGTCAAATTGGTAGCAGCGGCTGTGTCCATGCATCCACTGAGTCTCAACTCACATCTATGGGACTGCCTTCAAGGGGATGCACGGAACACCTGTGGGTAAACATGACTCTGTATGGGCATACTCTTTAGTACTCCCTGTGTGAACGCAACCTTACAGATGCTTATAAACAGAGCAGTAAGAGGGACATTAAGGCTGATTTACTAAAGGCAAATAGACTGTTCACTTTGCTAAAGCAGTAGCACTCTGCAAGGGAATTATCCCACGTGAATGAGGTGAAGCTCTGCTGCCTTCCATAATCCAATAATGTGCAAGCAAAAATGCTGTTTTTATTATTTTCCTTGCTTGCAAAGCTCTGGGGAAGATTACCCTGTACAGTAAACAGTGTGTTTGCCTTTTAGTAAATCAATCCCAGAGTGCTGTTGAGCAGTGATGGGTTGCACATTGGGTGTCAAGATTCTGCAGTTACTTGTGAATAGAAGACATATTCCATACATTTACAGTGTTGTGAAAAAGTATATGCCCCGTCCCGTTTTTTTTTTTTTGCATATTTGTCACACTGAAATGATTCAGATCATCAAACAAATTTTGATATTGCACAAAGAAGACCCGAGTAAATACAAAATGCCATTTTTAAACGATGATTTCATTTATTAAGGGAAAAAAGCTGGCCAAACCTGCTTGGTCCTATGTGAAAAGGTAATTGCTCTCCCCCCCCCCCCTTTACTAAATTATGAATGAACTGTGATTAACCACTTATTTTGGACATTTCCTCCACATGTGAAAGACTCATTGCCAGTTATTGCAAACGATTGATTGCAGTTGTTACTGACAGAAATCATTTAAAAATTGCATTTTATATTTACTTGGGTTATCTTTGTGTAATATTAAAATTTGTTTGATGATCTTAATCACTTAAGTGTGACAAATATACAAAAAAAACTGAAAACCTTTGGCAGCACAGTGGCTAAATGGTTACCTCCACCTGGCAGTAGAAGGGTCATTAGCTTGAATCCCAACCACGGCACCACCTGCCTGGAGTTTTTATGCGTTATCCCTGTGCCTGCGTGGGTTTCCTCCAGATACTCCAATTTCCTCCAGGTACTCTGGTTTCCTCTCACACTCCGAAGACATGCTGGTAGTTAAAATTGACTCCTGTCTAAATTGGCCCTAATTTGTGTTTGTATGAATGTAAATTAGGGTCTTTGGATTGTGCACCCCTTGAGGTTAGGGACTGATTTGAATGTACAATATATATATGTAAAGTGCAGCATAAATTGACAGCGCTATATAAGTACCTGTAATAAATTAATAAATAAATTAAAAAAAGGAATGGGACAAATAACTTTTCACAGCACTGTAAATGTTGTGTTTAACTGTATTTATTTCCTCTGTACCCAGTTTTTGCATCCCATATTTTCTGGTAGTTACTGAAATCAGTAAATGCACTTCAGGCTCTTTACAGTGCTGATGAATCCAGGATTGTAAAGGATTAGACATACAGGCTGGTAAAAAGAAGAATTGTAGTGGCAGACTGGGTAGAGACAGTGCAATGTATACTAGAGTTCTCAATGCAATTTCTTGGGTAACTGGGTTAGGTTAACCACTGGTGGAAAAGGATTGGATTAAAAAAAAAGCAGCTAAACCATCTGCAGCTAATCCTGACAATAGGGCAGTAATATGATAACACATCCTGGACTAATCCGTTTCAATCAGGAGGGGTTTTTATAGAAAGTGTAGTTTACATGTATGGTATAAGGAGTGTTGAGATATGCTACATTAAAAGCAGCTCAACATGTGTATGGGCAATATAAAAAATAAAACAAAAACTAATAATAATCAACATTTCATTTGTAGCTGCAGATTATCTTCCTACTTTTTTTGCTTTTCCTCTGCAGGTGTCATTTGGATGGGTGCTACATGCTTTTTCCTCCTGCACTATGAACTTTGCCAACCAGAGCAGCGAAGATGATTTTACAGTTGTGGGACTGTTAAATGTTACGGACACTAACATCCCTCTGTTCATTGTATTCCTTCTTATTTTTCTAGTGACCCTCGTTGGAAATCTCATCATTATAACTGTGGTGATCATGGATCAGTCTCTTCAGACACCAATGTATTTCTTTCTTACTAATCTCTCTTTTTTGGAGATATGGTACACAACTACAATTGTACCCAAACTTTTAGCCAACCTACTGCTGAAAAGCAATGCCATCTCCTTTGCTGGATGTATAACTCAGCTGTTCTTCTTTGTCTCATTTGGAGCCACTGAGTGTTATTTGCTGCTAACAATGGCTTATGATCGATACATTGCCATTTGTAAACCTCTTTACTATTCCACTCTGATGGACACCAGAACATGTCTCCAGCTAGTTGCAGGCTCATGGGTAACTGGAATAATGACAGCTCTAATTCCTACTCTGCTTATTTCCAAGTTAGATTTCTGTGACTCTCGCCAAATAAACCACTTTTTTTGTGATATTCCTCCTCTCCTGGAGCTGTCATGTAGTGATATCTACCTGACAGAAATCTCCATATTTATTCTGTCTCTCATTGTGCTGTTCGGCTCTTTGGTGTTGACTTTGATGTCCTATATATCAATTGTGATTTCTGTACTTAAAATAAACTCTAACAGTGGCCGGAATAAGAGTTTTTCCACTTGTGGAGCTCACCTGACTGTAGTATTGCTCTACTATGGAACAATGATTTTTATGTATGTCCGGCCCCACTCCAACTATTCTTCTGACATGAAGAAGTTTGTGTCAGTTTTTTATACTGTTATTACTCCAGGTCTAAATCCTATCATCTATAGCCTAAGAAACAAAGAAGTTAGAGGATCACTTAAAAAGATTGTACGAAGAATGTTACCACAATTACAAGGCACTGCAAAAAAAAATCTTCCGGTCCACAAAAATATAAGTTGCATTTTCTGATTTATGAAAGCTATTCCTTTATACTTACAGCATCAGCAAAATTCCTTTTTATAAATACTTTAGGCAAGAGACAACAATTAACAAATAAAGCTGGCCATAGATGGAATACAATTCAGCCAGTTCAGCAGGGCCTAGTTGAACTTCCATCCCTGTGTGGTCTCTGTTCAACAGAAGTCAATCGTTAGATCAACTTCTGTTGAATGGAAAAGCTGTCGATCTTTTGTCGATCTCTGAAGCCAATCAGCTGCTGTGGCTGATCAGATGTAATACCACTTGTGTGGATGAAGGAATCTGTTTGGTTTTTTTTTTTTGTTCAGCCCGGGATCATCTATGGCCAGCTTACCGCTTCCCTACCACCCTATAGCAGAACTACTGCTACTGAGCGCAGTGCTGCACAAAATCATATATATATATATATATATATATATATATATATGTGTGATTTTGTATTTCCGGGTAGGGGGCCACAGATGTCGATCACCAGGTCCGGCATGGAGATTCCCGCCAGCACCCGGTGATTGCTAAGAAACACTGATGGGGTAGAGGTCTATATGTTAACAATACAGATCTCTCCCCTGTCAGCTCCAGAACGTGACTTTGTATTGCTCTGCATAGGCAATCAAATACCACTGAAAGAAAGCTCTATTTGTGGGGGGAAAAAGGACATAAATTTAATTTGGGTGCAGCGTCACATGATCGTGCAATTGTCAATTAAACTAACGCAGCGCCATATCACAAAAAAGGGCCTGGTCAGGAAAAGGGGTAAATCCTCTGGAGGGCAAGTGGTTAAGTATGTTTTATCTTGGGTCTTTCTGATGTATACAAACATTATGAAGGACTAGCTTTTCTTCCTGTATTAACAGTTGCTGTAACATTTTGTCCTTACCTACTTTAAAGGGAAACTGGAATGGCTTTTGATCAATGTTATGTCAACTGACTTTTTACGTTTATGAAGCTGATGATTTGTATCTTTTTTCTAAAACATACATAACAGCTTTGTCTAAAGAGAACATGTGGGAGAGGAAGAGGAATGAATGCCTGCTTGGTCTCATTCATCTTTCTTTGTGTATTTCAGCTTGAGCTATTGGGTTTGTTGCCTTTTGCTTTTGTTGCAGATACCGATAAACAAGAAAATAGAGCCATAGCTTCTATCTGAAAATGATAACAACAAATATTCATAGGCAATAATTCATAGGCAAGGAAAACAAGAAATGTTTTAAAATGCTTTGATTTGTTTTTTATTTATTGTGGTGTGCACATTGCATTTTACAAGTCAACAAGTACCCAGTCTATAAGATGTTATACATTTTCTTACATTCACACTACATGCGTTACAGTGTGATTATTTTTTTTCTGTATTCAAAACACACAAAAAGTAGGTTATATGGTTGTCAATGTCATAGTTAACATCAGTGCTTGCAGTTCCAATGCGTTCCGGATGCAGAAAAAAAGTAGAACAGGCTGCATTTTTCCTGCACAAAACTGTACCAGAACGTGGTAAAACACATCAAAAACACAATGGAATGCACCAAAAATGCACTGGAATGCACATGTCCCTATTTAAATTAAAGAAAAAGAGAGGGGGGAAAATTAACTGGAATGCATAAAAAATGCACTGGAATGCGCCAAAAATGCATCAAAAACATATCAAATACGTGCATGCAGAAACGCATCCGGAAAGCATCTGGACTGCATTTCTATAGTGTAAACTGGCCCTAAAGGATGAGTTCACCTTTGTTCACCTTTTTTTTTTCTAAATTCCAGCTTCCCTATGTACCAATATAGCATTAACCACTTGCCTACTGGGCACTTACGTATACCCCCTTCTTTACCAGGCCAAATTTCAGCTTTCAGTGCTGTCGCACTTTGAATGACAATTGCGCAGTCATACAAGATTGTACCCATATGAAATTTTTATCATTTTTTTCTCACAAATAGAGCTTTCTTTTGGTGGTATTTAATCGCTGCTGGGCACTTTACTTTTTGCGCTTTAAACAAAAAAATTGCAAAAACTGTGAAAAAAAATTTTTTTCTTTGTTTCTATTATAAAATTTTTCAAACAGGTAATTTTTCTCCTTCGCTGATGTGCGTTGATGAGGCAGCACTGATGGGCACTGATAGGCAGCACTGATAGGCGGCACTGATAGGCAGCGCTAATGAGGTGGCACAGATAGGCGGCACGGATAGGCAGCACTAATGAGGTGTCACGGATAGGCGGCACTGATAGGTTGCACTGATAGGCGGCACTGATGATGGGTACTGATACAGCACTGATAGGTGGCACTGACTGGCATCACTGCTGGGCACTGACTGGCGGCACTGCTAGGCATTGACTGGCGCAACTGCTGGGCACTGACTGGCAAAACCGCTGGGCACTGACTGGTGGCACTGACTGGCAGCACTGCATTGATGGGCACTGGTGGGTGGCACTGGTGGGCACAGGTGGGTGGCACTGCTGGGCACAGGTAGGTGACACTTCTGGGCACAGGTAGGTGGCACTGCTGGGCACAGGTGGGTGCACTGTTGGGTGGTGCTGCTGGTCACTGGTGGGTGGCACCGCTGGGCACAGGTGGGCGGAACTGGTGGGTGGCACTGCTGGACTGGTGGGTGCCCTGATGATCGGTGCCGATCCCTGCTCTGACAACTGCCGGTTCTCGGCAGTACTTTCCTCGCGCTCAGACAGCGTGAGGAAAGTGCAGCTTAGAACTGGCAATTGCATTTCCCGGTGATCAGCGTGTCATTGGACACGGCTGATCAAGTGGTAAAAGGCCGCTGTGATTGGCCTTTTACCACATCATGTGATCAGCTGTGTCCATAGGACACAGCGATCATGGAGATCGCTGGGTGCGCGCCCCCGGGGACGCGCAGGAGAGCGCGTTCTGGGAGGACGTCATATGACGCCTTCCCAGAACTAGCTGGCCGCAGTGTAGCTGTCATTCGGCTATCTGCGGTTGGCAAGAAGTTAATGTACTTCTTTTGCAGAAATTCAAAAGCTTTCCATTTTTTCTACCCATCTTTATGTGTGCAGATGGCTGTACAAAAAAGCTTCTCTATTACTTCTGCTTTATTTTCTGCAGAGACTTTATGTTATGACACAGGAAGGAGTTGACCCCATTAGCACACACCCTGCATCCTCTACCCTCCTACCTCCCACCCACTTCCAGGTGCATGAATATTAAATAAAAAACAATCAATTAGTGATCACTAAATAAAAAATAGTGTAGCGCTACTAAACTAGATGACCATAATAATTAATTCATAAAAAGATCAAACCATAACGTGATTTGTGCTAAACAATTAAAATAAATATTTATATATATATATATATATATATATATATATATAATTTTGACACAACCTAAAGTGCCAGGGTCATCTTAGTGCCCTAAACAAGTGCCAACACATTATTAAACATAATTACTATAAAAAAAATTTTATGAATACTGTGATAGGTGCCACCACAAATCTCAAAATAAGTCCAATAGTTGAATGAGTGATATCACATATATATGCAATGTGCAAATGACAATCAAGTCTGAATAGAGCCCCGCCTCAGTCTAGACTCCTCCCTCCGATGAGGCAGTAAGAAAGGGGCAGAGCAACTGTCAGCAGCCAGGAGGCGTAGCTGAGGAGCGCGCAGGAGGCATGCGACCTCTTTCCTCGGTACGCCGATACGCAGCTTCTGGTTTTGAAGTGACGCACTTCCGGTACGGGACGCCATCTTGGAACTCCCAGGAAATACTACATGTATGCAATCTACTCACATAGAGGAAAGAGGCTGTAAAACAAATGTGAGTTGCCTTTTAATTTAAATAAAAAGATCTGTAAGCTTGATTTACTACACTATGGAGGATCTCTTTTGTGCTCACTAATATGTGAGTGAGATTTCACAGAACACCTGTTTAGAGGGTCCTAAAGGACACAGAGGAGAAATTTGGAAGGAACAGTTTGGGAAGGAGAGTTACCAGTCGGTGCTGTTGAGGATCCAGGGTGATCCTGAAGGCTTTCTGGCCCTTAGGGGTCGCAGAAAGGAGGTGAGGAGGCACTGCAGCTGGAATGGAAAAGTGTGCTGGCACTTGCACGATTGAGCACCAATTTGCACATTGCATATATATGTGATATCACTCACTTATTCAACTATTGGACTTATTTTGAGATTTGTGGTGGCACCTATCACAGTATTCATAAAAATTGTTTATAGTAATTATGTTTAATAATGTGTTGACACTTGTTTAGGGCACTAAGATGACCCTGACACTTTAGGTTGTGTCACAATTATATATTAATATTTATTTTAATTGTTTATCACCAATCACGTTATGGTTTGATCTTTTTATGAATTAATTATTATGGTCATCTAGTTTAGTAGCGCTACACTATTTTTTATTTATTTATTGCACTGTTTTGGTACCAGTTTGAGTGTTAGCAGCTGTATGGTAGGGTTGGGGTCCATAACAGCGCAGGAGGAACCTTTTGATATTCAATTAGTGATCACTGTTCTCACTAAATACACAGTCATTGATTTTCATTCTTCTACCTTTCTAACTTTCATCTTGGATAGATCATTCATTTGGCAAGTGTTCTGAGTGATCTGATAACAGCCTATGTGGATAGAGCTGTAGTATTGAAAACGACTCCTTCCTGTGTCATGACCTAACGTCTCTGCAGGAAATAAGGCAGAAGTAATAGAGAAGCTTTTTTTGTACAGCCATCTGCACAGATAAAGGTGGGTAGAAAACATGGAAAGCTTTTGAATTTCTGCAAAAGAAGTACATTAATGCTACATTGGTACATAGGGGAGCTGGAATTTAGAAGAAAAAAAAAGTGAACTTCTACTTTAACCACTTCAATACCGGGCACTTTTACCCCCTTCCTGCCCAGGCCAATTTTCAGGTTTCAGCACTCTCACACTTTTAATGACAATTGCACGATCATGCAACACTGTACTAAAACTAAAATTTTATCATTTTTCTTCACACAACTAGAGCTTTCTTTTGGTGGTATTTAATCACCACTGAGGTTTTATTTTTTTTCTAAATTAACAAAAAAGACCAAAAAAAACACGTTTTTCTTTGTTTCTGTTATAAAAGTTTGCAAATAAATAATTGTTCTTCATAAATTTAGGCCAAGATGTATTCTGCTGCATGTCTTTGGTGAAAATAACCCAAATTAGTATTTATGATTTAGTCTGTAGGAAAGTTATAGAGTTCACAAACTATGGGATATATCTGAAAATTGATCGATCCTGAAGTACTGACAGTCAATCTAATTTCTTGAGGTCCAAGAATCTCAGAACAGTACAGATATCCCCCAAATGACCCATTTTTGCAAAGTAGACAGTCCATAAGAGGCATGGCGAGTTTTATGAAGTTGTAATTATTTTGTCATAATAAAAAAATGATTTTCACTATATTTATTTTTTACATACTGTCACCAGTGCAGTACAGCGTCATCATATAACCAGCATGGCGGTGATCAGGGACACTGATTGGTGACAGTATGGAAAAAAAATTAATTATTTTTTATTTATTTTTTTTATTATTTTTTATTACTTTTTTTATATTTTAAGATTTTTTTTCATATTTCACTATGACCAAAGTAGTATAATGTTACCATAGTAACATTGTACTACTTTGGGGAAGTGATCAGTATTTTTTTTTTTTTACACAATTTGCTTATAGCTAAGAATTACTTTGCTATAAGCAAGCATTTACCTGAATTAAATCGATTCATTCAGGGGTTTTTTTTTGTGATTAGCTGTGATTTGGCCACGGCTAATCACATGACACAGCTGGGCTGTGATTGGCCCAGCTTCTGCATGTGATCGCTGTGACCATTCACAGCTAGACACACTTGTATACAATGGATGGCATAAAAGGAAGCCATCCATTGTATACAACTGTCATGTGACCTGCTGTGAATGGTCACAGCAGGTCACATGGTACTGGCAATGGGGCCGGTACACAGATCTGTCATTGGCTGTGTCCGAGGTACAAGGCCGGTGACAGATCGCGCCTGCGGGCATGCGCAATGCGCGCTCCGAAAAGGCCGCATGGCGTCCACCTGGAGGGACGAGGTGTTCACCCATCTGACTATAGGCCGGGTGGCAACTAGTTATCCCCTTGCCTACTGTGCACTTATACCGCCTTCCTGCCCAGGCCAATTTTCAGCTTTCAGAGCTGCTGCACTTTGACAATGACAATTGCGCGGTCATGCAACACTGTACCCATATGAAATTTTTACAATTTGTTTCACACAAATAGAGCTTTCTTTTGGTTGTATTTAATTGCCACTGGATGTTTTAGTTTTTGCGCTATAAACAAAAAAAGAGCAAAAAATTTGAAAAAAAAAGTTTTTCTTTGTTTCTATTATAAAATTTTGCAAACAGGTAATTTTTCTCTTTCACTGATGTGCGTTGATGAGGCTGCACTGATTGGCAGCAGCGATGGGCAGCACTTATGAGGTGTCACAGATAGGCAGCACCGATGGGCACTTATAGGCAGCTCTGATAGGCAGCAATAATGAGGCGGCACTGATGATGACTGATAGGTGGCACTGACTAGTGGCACTGCTGGGCACTGATCAACAGGACACAGATCATCAGTGCCCTGATGATCGGTGCTGATCTGTCCTCTGACAATTACCGGTTATCAGCAGTACTTTCCTCATGCTCTTACAGCATGAGGAAAGTGCAGCCAATAACTGGCAACTGCATTAACCGGTGATCTGCTGTGTCTTTGGACACAGCTGATCAATTGGTAAAAGACTGCTGTGATTGGCCTTTTACCACATCACGTGATCAGCTGTGTCTGTAGGACACAGCGATCACAGAGATCACCGGGGTCACGCCCCCAGGGGCGTGCGTTCTGATAGGATGTCATATGATGCCCTCCCAACCGCACTGCAACCATCATTTGGCTATAGTGCTGTTGGCAATTAGTTAAACCTGATTGAAAGTATACAGCTAAGCGTGAGCTGTTGTAGAGTTTTCACAAAACAGTTAACCCCAGTTCACACGTGCAAATTCAGATGTGTTTTAGAATGCATTGATATGCATGACATGTAAAATAGCATTGAGTTCTACTTTGGCAGTTCAAATATATGCTGTGCACCAGCAGTGCAAATTTAAAATGAGTCCAGTACATTTCCTAAGCAGTGCAGTGCAGGTCTGGTATGAATCCTGTCTAAATTGGCCCTAGTATGTGTATGTATGAATGTAAGTTAGGGACCTTAGATTGTACGCACCTTGAGGGTTAGGGACTGATGTGTATGTACAATATATATGTAAAGTGCTGCGTAAATTGACGGCGCTATACAAGTACCTTAAATAAATAAATTACAGGCTCATTGACTTAAATGGGAACGCTTCTAAAATCACACATGTCATCAGTTGTGAACACGATTTTAAGCTTGCCAAGTGGCATCAGAACTACATCTAAATTGCACCTGAACCAATGAACAACTACTTTTCACACTGAAAATGGTCCTGAAAATGTGTTAATCCAAGCTTAAACATAGATTGATACTTTTTATTAACCAATAAAAACTTTATAAAATTATTGATGAAGAAAATACAATATATCTATGAAAGTATAATTAAATTTAACAGTGATGTTTGTTTCAAAGCTAGAGCATATTTTGTTATGATAAATTATCATGATCATGGTCATGCAGGTTAGAACTACAGTATATTCTGACTAGTGAGGTGTTTATTGAAGAGAACTTGAGTGAGTCATTGCAAGTAGAGTTAAAATAGAAATTGGTACCTCAATCACAATTCATGATATTTTTTAACAGTGAAAGTATACTATATCAGTACCCAAACGGCATAATGTGAGCATAAAAAGGTGTCAGAATATACCTTTCATTCTTCTCTATCTGGGTACCCTTAATCCTGTGTTGCTCTAACCAGGAGAATTTGACACTATCTAGTGTCTTACACTGAACCCACCCCTCCCAATTACTGCATGCTCCTATTGGCTTAACACTGTAATGGCGATCCTTACTGGCCAAATGGAACATTGTCCTGGCGTGCTTATAAAAGTTGTAAAAATGCTGTATATGAAACAATTTTTGAGGAAAAAAGTATCACTGTAATACATTTTAATATTATAGTACCAAAACCAGAGCTATTGTAACACAGATAAAACTAAATCCATATTTCAATAACAAGAATAAAGGTTTGTTACCAAAGGTGTCATAATGAAAAAACAAAGATGATGTCAATGAAGTGGCATATTGAAAGCAGAATAATTTAAAATTACAAAGTAATAATGGCAAGTTTTTCTGGAAGGTTCCATGATCCTTCCAATCCCCGGTTACAGGGAGCAATACAGAGGTGCCACCCTGCCATGATCTACAAAACAAAGAAAAGTCTCTCTTTCAATGCTCCCTTTAAGCCATAAGCCAGGAACTTCAGACATTTATGGGTTACTTCCCAAACAGCTGTTTCCAGGATCACCAGGGCTGTGGGGTACATTTGACTTTCACCATGGATACAGACAACCCCAATGCTATTGCCCCACAAGTGTCTACAGTTTACCAGGCCTGTTTCAAGCAAGAAAATTACACTGCCAGTCCAATATTGCCAGGGAAGATTTCATATTTGACCTTGCAACATGAAATCAGGCTGCAGTCTGGATTGAACCAGGAAGCAGCAATGAGACCTGGCTCACTACAGTGCCAACAGTTCATGTGGGGTGAGGACTGATGCTCAACCTCCACAGTGCAACCCTGGGGAGCTGTCTCCAGCCTCCGTTAGGTAGGATGATTCTTGGGTTTCACAGGTACAGGGAAGAGGTGTGTGAAATGGCTATGAGTAGATAGATGGCTTTCAATGCCTGTCACTAGTTTGCGGCGTGCTTTGGGGGTTGGTGCAACCAACCCACTGCTGTACTTCCCATGGCTAGGCCTGAAGGAAATGGTCCATGGTTACCCATTCTGGGCCTCTGGTAACAGCTCCAGCTGGAACCATTACTTAAGTTAATCTATCTGGGCATGAGGTGATGTTCCCAGGTGGTAGGTCCAGAAATGGACCAGATGCATCTGTACTACAAGGTGTAGCAATCATGCACACAGAGATGGATGCGAACCTCCATTTTGGCAAAGGATCGTCCATCTTGTATAATTATCTCTCTCTCCCTCTGTCCTCATCGCCCCTCCCTCTCTGTTGAGTGACATGTGGTCGGTGTGTGGTTGCAGAGATCACAGGCAACACACTCAGTGGGAGGGCGTCCTGGCTATAAAACCTCACTAGCTAGGTGCCTCCCTGTCTAAGAAACTCTTGCTTGGAAAGGGATCATAAAAGCGTAAACCAAGTCCTTCACTGAGTTCAATACATTCCAGAGAAGTCATAAACTAGA